>NW_027456944.1:175000-225000 GCF_040206685.1 Ascaphus truei
AAATGGAGCAAGCGAGAGAATACAAGACGTTCAAGTAGTTTAGAGGCAATAGGCAGGAGGGAGACAGGTCGATAGTTAGAAAGACAGGTAGGGTCAAGCTTGCTGTTTTTGAGTAATGGTATGACTGTTGCATGTTTGAAGGAGGATGGAAAGGTTCCAGAGCAGAGGGAGGAGTTAAAAATGTGTGTAAGCGTAGGGATTATAGTAGGAGCTAGAGGTTTTAGGAGATGGGAGGGAATGGGGTCAAGAGGGCAAGTGGTAGAGGGAGAAGAGGAGATCAACAGCGACACATCCTCCTCTGAGACAGTGGAAAAAGACTCAAGGAAGGCAGGAGGAGAGTTAGGAAGAGGTGTAGGATGGGGGGAAGAAACAGGGGATGTTCTGCCGTATGGATTCCACCTTTTCCTTAAAATAGTCTGCAAAGTCCTGAGCGGAGATGGAGGAAGGAGAGGCAGCTGAGGGTGGTTTGAGTAGAGTATCAAAGACAGAGAACAGTCGGCGTGGGTTAGACTTGTGCATGTTATTAGTGCAGAAAAGTAGGCTTGTTTAGCTTGCGAGAGGGCAGAGTTGAAACAGGATAGCATAAATTTGTAGTGAAGGAAGTCTGCGAGAGTGTGAGACTTCCTCCAGAGGCGTTCAGAGGAACGAGTGGAGGAACGCAGCATGCGCGTGTGGGAATTTAGCCAGGGTCTAGGGTTAGAAGGGCGAGGGCGGCAGAGAGAAAGCGGGGCATGTAGATCAAGAGATGAGGACAAGACAGAGTTGTACTTTCTGACCAGGTTGTCAGGGTCTGTAGCAGAGCTGAGAGAGGAGAGGGAGGAGTGTAAAGTGGACTCAAAGTCAGGTAAGTGAATAGAGCGCAGGTTTCTGCAGAACCGGGGGGTAGATGGAGGTGGAGAAGGGGAGAAGCGAGATAAAGAGAATGAGATGAGATGATGGTCAGAGAGAGGAAAAGGGGAAATGGAGAAATCAGAGAGAGATAAGTTTTTAGTGAAAACCAGGTCTAAGTAGTGGCCATCCTTGTGGGTGCTGGCTGCAGTCCACTGTTGAAGGCCAAAAGAAGAGGTAAGAGAAAGAAAGCGGGAAGCCCAAGAGAGAGAGGGGTCATCAATGTGGCAATTGAAGTCCCCAAGGAGAAGAACAGGGGAGTCTGAGGAGAGAAAGAAAGAGAGCCAGGATTCAAAGTGAGAGAGAAAGGCAGAAGGGGGATGAGTAGAGGTAGGTGGGCGATAGATGACCGCCACATGAACAGGGAGAGGAGAGAAGATCTGGACAGTGTGAGCCTCAAAGGAGGGAAAAGCAAGAGAGGGGGGAATAGGAAGGGTTCGGTAACGGCAGACAGAGGAGAGCAGGAGCCCCACGCCTCCACCCCTGCCATCAGGGCGCGGTGTGTGTGTGTGTATCAGTGTGTCTGTATCTGTGTGTGTGTGTATCAGTGTGGCTTTTTTGGCGATAAGCTGGTGATAAGTGGCTTATCGCTGCTTACTGCATGAGGCCCTTAGGGAGGATTTGTTCCTTTAAAGTACACCTAGTTTGGCATAGGATTTGGATGTCAGGGTATCAATGTGCAACCCAAATGTTAAATGGGAGTTGAATGATCAGATATTTCAAACAAGTAACAGGGGCTAGGATGGTTTTAGAGCTGGTTTTTATCTGAAGCTCTGTCATTGGTAGCTTTAGCAATTTAGCTCTGGTCCCAAATACCATTGTTACAGTCTTGTCAGTGTTTAAAATCAGTTTGTTTTGGGAAATCCAGTTTCAAGTCTCAAAAATCAGATTGAAGTACGTGTTCAAGGTCAGAGAGGCGAGGGCTGCGTGCATATAGGATAAGATCTAAGGCCTCTCACAATAACCCGTTAGGAATATTAATTCCTCATCTATCCGACATAAGTATAAAATATAGTCTACCAAGACCCCTAATACAGAGTTACCCACCTTATACGGGAGCAGCTGCCAGACGAGTATAGTAAATGTATCTTATTTCTTTTGCCACTGGAGGGCAGCGTGGAGTTGCAAGGAGTGGCGCCCGTAAGGACGACGTGCCAGTTAGGCGGAAGGAGAAGCGCACACACTTTTATGTGAAACGGATATATTTGGGGAGGGATTTAGGAGTCTGAGTAAGAAAATTAACCATTTAAATATGTACAGATTTAATCCCACTTTTGGAAATTAGGGATGTTGCCTAAAAGTTTGAGAATGCATAAAGTGCCACCCATGGGCTTTAATGAAGCAGCATTTGTGGGCTAAATGGAACAGCATTCTGTATAAAGGTATTTTGGACTCGATATAAATAATTGATGCCAAAAACTAATATTAAGTAAATTGAGAATGGAAAAATCTTCAACACAAACGTACAGAATGTGATATTCTGAGAGATCTTACAGATGTTATCAAATCCCACAATGAATATATAGAAAATGTCTGTATAGAACGAGTCAAACAAGAATATGCCAATAAAACGTTTAATTGGGAGATACAGGGGCCACAATTCAGGTCATTTAGCTGAAAGAAGAGAAGCCGGTCAGCCGGTAGAGCAGGTCAGCCGGTCAGCCAGTAGAGCAGGTCAGCAGGTCAGCCAGAAGAGCAGGTCAGCCGGTCAGCCGGTAGAGCAGGTCAGCCGGTCAGCTCTGAGATCAGCATTACTTATATCCCCTAAACGTTGTCCCCTGCATGTAATGCTGCAGAACAGCCTACACTGCATATACTGTACATGAGATACTTAACCCTTTCTTTTCGCTCGACTAATCTGAATGATTTGCTAATTGGTTTGTAATTAGAGAGATATTTGTAGCAGAATCCCATGTATGTTATTTTTACCTTTTTAGATACCGTTTTGTGTAATAAAATATATGAGATCAGAGGGGCTTCCTGTTTGCACTCGTGTTTTGGCAGAAGTGTATATGTGACCCTATAAATCTCCCTCACACCTGGGCTTGGCAGCGTGAAACTAGTGCAGCGTCCTGGGGAAGAATCACTGAGCTGTTAGCAATAGATACAACGGATAGAAAAGACACTACACATAGGTTTGATTAAAGAGAGTATTTTATTGAAATAATGAATCTCTTTGCTGGGAGGGGCCTGCAGCACATTGCAGAGCGATATAGTAACACGCAGAGCAATGCATTGCAGGCCCCTCCGGCAGCAAAGGGGTGAAGACCAATGCAGGGTGTATAAAGATCTCACTGATAATTCATGCACAAAGTGCAGTTTGTTGCTGTGATCCAGAGGAAGGCGAAACATAACCCCTGCTGTGCAATGGGGGAAAAAAATTCCTTCCTGACCCCATTAAATGGCGATCGGATGGTCCCTGGATCACTGCGCAGTGAGATCAGATGGAGCAGCACAGATCAGCGTTGTTATACACAGGGGCACACTCAGTATATAGAGATGCGGGTGATGGGGCCCTTGTGCCCCTGTGTATAACTCACCTGCTCCCCCATTCCCCTGCATATCTATCCCATTCACCCCTTTTCCTCCCGCATACCTCGCAGGGCCGGCCGGCCATTAGGCGATCGCCTAGCGCGCAGAGGTCCTAGGGGCGCATTAATAATCATTATTATTTTTTCCTCTTATTATTTTATTTATTTATCTTTTTTTTTAAATTATTATTCTTTTTTTTATCCAGTATTTTGGCGCCCTTTTATTTTTATTTTGCGTTGCGCTGGGGTGCGGTCGCACCCCCCTGCAGCCCCGATATCTACGCCACTGTTTATTTTATTATTTTACTGCACCGACACACTTTATTCGAGCAAATACCCAGTATGTACCTGGCAGATACCTGGAATGCGCCGCTCCTCACCTCTGACAAGCCCCGTTGCGTTTGCCTTCCCAGCCTGGGTTCATGCCTGGCTGACGGGCGGCTGATCTGTTAAATGATAATGATTAGGATTTAATAGGCTGCAATGCATCGCGTGTCTACCAGATGGCATAAATTCATGAATTGTAATGCAGTATATATATATATATATATACTGTGCAGTATTGCAGCCAGCGGGAATAAAATGCTTCAATCCCTGCCTGGAAAATACCTCAATGCACTCGGGCAGAAAACAGTCACAAACCTCAATACACCCGGGTATACCCGAATTCGTGGGACTAGCCGAGCTCGAATAAAGTGTGTCGCCAGTGTATTTATCTTATTATTTTTTATACAACTGGGGCACAAATTTTAAGTTTTGCCTCGGGCGCATGAAACCCGTGCTCTGGCCCTGCTCCTTGTTCTCTCTCACCCTCTCACGCCCAATATCCCTATCTCCCTCTAGTACCTGCCCCTCCCTCAGCCTTCCTGATCTTATCTGCCTCTCCTGCGGTCAAACCAACTTCTCAGGGCCCCTAGAATACCCCTGTATCTACGCCCTGGCTCCTCTGCTACCTGCACCTGGCTTCTTCTCCGCCTAAAAAAGGTGAAGCAGCAGATCTGTCCGCACCTCTCGTATTCTCCTACCTGCTCCCGGGGTCTTCTCCTCCGCCTAAAAAAGGTGAAGCAGCAGATCCGGCCACACCTGTCGTATGCTCCTTGGTCATCGTACACCACGTCTGCGTCATCGGCCGCCTTGTAGCCCACCTCATTGTTCCACTTGACGCCCGCTTTGTCGTATGCCTCGTCGTCCGCCTCGTAGCCCGCCTCGTCGTCTGGTGGCACAAAGGGCACCACCTTCGTGTGTGTCCTGATCTGCAGGAGACATGAAGTGTTTGTAACCAGGGACAGTGATACTCTGTATCGCAAGAGCTCCTGTGCCACTTATACCCCATCCCCAATACCACGTTATACCGCCCTCCACAGGGCAAATACCCGTTATACCCACCTCCCCAGGCCCAGTACCCAGTTATACAACCTTCCCAAGGCCCAGTACCCTGTTATACGCCCCTCCCCAGGCCCAGTACTCGTTATACCCACCTCACCAGGCCCAGTACCCATTATATACCCCTCCCCAGAAGGTCATGTTTCTATTTATCAAAAATACATTGAGTTACCTCTGGTTTTCAGGCATGTCCTGGGGGAGTTATCACAGAGACACAGAAACGTCGCTGAGTTTGGGTTAGTAACTCCCTTAACTTCTCAGCAGTTGAATTCCCCATTAGGCGCTTAGCACGTTAAAAACAAGCGTTGCTATTTCTCTGCATGAAGTTGCAGGTAATTGGAAGAGTTACACAGTGACGGCTATTTCATCACTCACCTTCTTCCCCCGAAACGGTCTTTTCTGTCTTATTTCCGGCTTCACATCGGATATCCATATCCATTCTTGGCCTCTGATCTGTATGCAAGGCAATGCTTTAAGACAGGGTTGCACAACCTTTTCCCCCTGCTCCCCCCTCCACCTTCCCCACCTTGTCTCCGACGTTCTGATGTAACGACGTCATGTGATATCACGTTGCTATGGCAATGCCACATCATGTGACGCCACATTGCTGTCGCCAGAAGCCGCCGGAGACAAGGAAAGGGAACTTACAGAGGCCTTGCACGCGATCTCCGGCATTTAATTTAAATGCTGTGGGGAAGAGCGAGGGGCCTCTGTAAGCGCCGAGCCCCTCCTCCCAAGAAAATGTCGTGCCCCTTGATTTGCGCACCCCTGCTTTAAGAGATATTCTGGGACCCTCCAACTCCTCCATCGGACCCTTCCTCATATTGACTGACCTTGCAGTGCTCTGCACTGACTTGCACTGACCTGCTATGGTGCCTCTCAAAATACCATGCTAACTCATTCTGAACATACATGTGTCCTTTTTACATGTTACTCAGCTTGTATGGGCCACAGACAGCTTTCCCGGGGTCCAGGACTAGTTTCCACCGGGGACACTCACCCATGGGTCGGCGACTTTGCGAGAACCCACCCCCCCCAACCTGTTTTCTCTTGCACTGCCATAGACAACAACATTTCGGCCTGCTGGTCTTTCTCAGGTAAAGTGGCTAAACCCACTAAATCCAGCAAAGAAAGGCCAGCAGCCGAAACATTGTAGTCTGTGGCACAATAAATTATCTTTTTTTATTCAAATCCGTGTGCCCTTTCCCATCAATCATATTGTATCCATTGGACGAAATGCCGGTCTTCCCTGAGACTAAGGGGCACCGGTAAAAGTATCACTACTTATTGTTTTTTTTTGGTGTGCAGCAAATCCCCATCATTTTTGCGTTCTCTTGCTCTGCCCCAATCTGACACACCACCTTGCTCTCTCACCCCCCTCTTAGACTCCCCTGTCACCCTTTCCTTCCTCAAAGGATGTCCTTTAATCAGATCTTACCCAAATTGTCTCCATCTCCCTTGGAAATGTTCTGTCTTTAAGCTGTGCGGCTCCTCTTGATCCGAACTTTCTTAGCTGACCCCTTTAGGTTTCGGCTCCGAGGGTCTAAAAAATAAGCGACTCCGAAAAGATGTGAAATATGCGCACGGGTCCTAATGGGGCACTGAGGGGGAGACTTAAATACTAGTAAATATAATCTACTGTGCTAACAAATATAATCTATTAACTAAGAAATATAACTTATTAAACTAAGAAATATAATTTATTAAACTAACAAATATAACTTATTAAACTAAGAAATATAACTTATTAAACTAAGAAATATATTTTATTAAACTAAGAAATATAACTTATTAAACTAAGAAATATAACTTATTAAACTTAGAAATATAATCTATTAAACTAAATAAATATCTATTAAACTAAATAAATATCTATTCAACTAAATAAATATAATCTATTTAAAAACAATACAATAAAAAGCTGGAGAAATGATACGTCAACCAAGCAACAGATGTGATGCCAATAAGCGTTGAACTCCTTGCAGATCCACCGTCAGCTGGTTGTGGCAGAAAGTGGTGACATACAGTAGAACAGAGTGGTTGAGCTGTAACCACGGCAGTCAGGTCAGAAATCAACACAATATTTTTTTAAATTTAGAATGAGAATGTTCTGTATGTCACATTCTGGGCTCAGACTCTGAGCCCTGTCACATGTTAGCAGCTTGTGATAATAGAAAGTATCCATATACTGGGATGTGATAAGAAACATGAAGGTCATTTTATAATGGGTCCCATAACCTGCTTTATATGAAGTATCATTTTACACTAATTAGTAGAGATGTTACATTTTGAAAAATAGCACTTCTGGCGACATTGTTCATTTTCTCTACAAATGATAAATGAAAAAGTTGGATAAAACGTTATATGTGTGTGTGCGCGCGCAATATATATATATAGAGGTATCAGTACCGTGTTAGCCGAGCTTCAATAATCAAAAAATAAATAGATAATACCGTTCTGTGGCTAACGAAATGCTTTTATTTGTGCGAGCTTTCGAGATACACTGATCTCTTCTTCCGGCGATGTTACAATGAATGAAGCAAGCAAAAGGTATACTTAAAAACAGTGTCTCTTGGAATGTTATCTGTGCTGGTCCTTCCCCCGGTGTGGATGTGTTTTATGCCTAGAGACAGCTGTGTGTGCATAGATATAGCACAGTATGTTAAATTACGCTGCGGGGTCATGTGACGTCACCCTCGTCAAATGCCGCTGCAGGTCACATGACGCCGCATCAAGGTAAGGGGGGGGGGCGCGAGCACCGGCAGGGGGGCGAGCTGCAAAAGTTTGTGCTCCCCTGGTATAACCAATAAATAATATAGCTGATATAGCAATTTGGTTGTGGCTAGAGAGAGATTATAATGGCAGTGAGAATTAGTGGTCAGAATTAATAACAGTGCAATTACTAAAAAGTAGCTGTAATAAAATAATAATAAACACTATGCCTAAACACAATAAAAGTCCAGAAACCTAGCTCTAATAGCTATGTTATAACTCAATCATAAAAGGATCCAATTCGGGCGTCCTCTGGAGCCCTGGCAGCTCTCTTCAGGGAAACAACCACCTCCTCGATAGATATCTAAACAAAAAAAAGAAGAGAAAGCGCCCGCTCCATGTGTAAATTCGGTTTAACAATTTCATTTCCTGGACAAGATAAAAATAGCAAACTCACAAACATCCGTTTGGTAAAAGCATTGTGTGAGACAGGCTCGGGCTCCGTGGTAATCCGGTGGTCACTCCGCAGCTCCAGACTTTGGACGATGACCGGGAAACTCGATAGGCTGCGCCCCTCGCAGTGTGGTCCTCCAGCAATCTGTGGTATGTTGTGGTTCCACTGTAAATCCGGTGTCTCGTCTTGGTCGCGTACCAACTTCCCTTCCGGCGTCAGGACGTATAGTGTGGCAATAGCAACGAGAAGAAAGTACTGAGGTGGGGTTGGATCCTCCTCGGTTATTTCTTGTTTTATTAATAAATAATTTACTATATTTTAATCTCTGGTGCGCATTGTGTGCATTTTTCTTCTTGTCTGCACAGTGCTTCAGATGCTGCATCTGAAAAAATGCCGGTGGATCGGGATGTGAGGTAGGAAAGTGACGTCCGCGCCGGAACGTTATTGCCACGCCTCCAAATATTTATTGCCACGCCCCCAATCGCACCCGCTGCATACCCTGCAAAGCCATAAAAAAGCTCAGGCTTCAGCAAGTGTATTGCAGCGTGTGTGCCTTCCCTCCGTCTGAAATACTATAGACGCAGCCTTATCGACGCTTACTAAATAGGCCCGTGTCTCTCTCTCTCTCTCTGTGTCTCTCTCTCTCTCTCTGTGTCTCTGTCTCTCTCTGTGTGTCTCTGTCTCTCTCTGTGTGTCTCTCTGTGTCTCTGTCTCTCTCTCTGTGTCTCTGTCTCTCTCTGTGTGTCTCTGTTTCTCTCTGTGTGTCTCTGTCAAAAGAACATTTCAGTATTGCCAAAGCGTGAGTAAAAGGGGGTGTGGGACAATGATTACACGAATACTAGGGGGTACGGTATAATGGTTATACAGTACATTACTTTTGTCTCTCTCTCCCTACAGTATGTCCCTCTCTCTGTCTCTCTCTCATTCTCTGTCTCTCTCTCTCTCTGTGTCTCTCTCTCATTCTCTGTCTCTCTCTCATTCTCTGTCTCTCATTCTCTGTCTCTCATTCTCTGTCTCTCTCTCATTCTCTGTCTCTCTCTCTCATCCCTGTATGATAGGTATGTTCCAACTCTATTTTTTGCTCTTCTTTTCCGTTTGAGAGGAGGGAGTCCCTCACCTCTTCAGCCACACACCAGGAACGCTGGGTTGCTTTCAGACGCTCGGAGAGGCGGATACAGTCGTGGATTGCAGGCACTGATTTATCTGGTAAGTACCGCAAACATGCTTGAACAAGGGCCGTAGACATTTTATTTGATGGTTTAGATTATCATTGTCTGTGGTTGTTAGTTATTGGTATTAGAGTTTTTTGATGTTGTTACGAATCAAATACATTTTGAAGTAGTAATCCCCTCCGAACTGGGCATTCCTGGCCAATAATGCCCTGGCTGTAAGAGTTGAAGGGCCCAAGCAAAGCCCCCACCTCTATACACACTAACACTGCAGGGGCATCAGAGTGTCTTGTTGTCATGGCAACAGGGGGTGTCACGTGATGTAATTTGTTTAATAAATTATTTTTTAAGGTGTCCCGGTTTTTCATTTTCGAAATCTGGTCACCCTATTGATCAAGCAGAAAAAGTGAAGAAACAATTGTAGTTTTGCTAATGGACGTCATTTTGGCATATCATTCGCTTTGAGGATACCCATTAATATGAAGAAAAATAACATCGATTCCCAATGTAGCCCCCCTTCCCTGGGCCAATCGCAGATCGGGCCCCCCTCCTCTGTACTAGGGTCTGGCTACGTGTCTGAGTGTGGTGCATACCTGCTGGCAACAGGGGGGCCTGAGTCTCCCGCGATGGTATGGGGGATGACAGGATCAGGTTTCTGGGGTGAATGCCTCCGTCTTATCAGAGCAGGATGAAATTTCTCTTCAGAAGGACTTGGAGAGACTGGAAACGTGGGCAGGTAAATGGCAAATGAGGTTTAATACAGATAAATATAAGGTTATGCATTTGGGATGCAAGAATAAAAAGGCGACTTACAAATTAAATGGAGATATATTGGGGGAATCCTTGATGGAGAAGGATTTAGGGGTGCTTGTAGACAGCAGGCTTAGCAATAGTGCCCAATGTCATGCAGTAGCTGCAAAGGCAAACAAGATCTTATCTTGCATCAAACGGGCAATTGATGGAAGGGAAGTAGACATAATTATGCCCCTTTACAAAGCATTAGTAAGACCACACCTTGAATATGGAGTACAATTTTGGGCACCAATCCTAAGAAAAGACATTTTGGAACTAGAGAGAGTGCAGAGAAGAGCCACCAAATTAATAAAGGGGATGGACATTCTAACTTATGAGGAGAGGCTAGCTATATTGGATTTATTTACATTAGAAAAGAGGCGTCTAAGAGGGGATATGATAACTATATACAAATATATTCAGGGACAATACAAGGAGCTTTCAAAAGAACTATTCATCCCACGGGCAGTACAAAGGACTCGGGGCCATCCCTTAAGGTTGGAGGAAAGGAAATTTCACCAGCAACAAAGGAAAGGGTTCTTTACAGTAAGGGCAGTTAAAATGTGGAACTCATTACCCATGGAGACTGTGATGGCAGATACAATAGATTTGTTCAAAAAAAGGTTGGACATCTTTTTAGATGGGACAGGTATACAGGGATATACCAAATAAGTATATATGGGAAGGATGTTGATCCAGGGATTAATCCGATTGCCAATTCTTGGAGTCAGGAAGGAATTAATTTTTCCCCTTAATGGGGTTTTTGTTTGCCTTCCTCTGGATCAATAAGTAAGTATCTGTTGTCTGAATTTAGCATAGGTTGAACTTGATGGACGTACGTCTTTTTTCAACCTCATCTATTATGTAACTATGTATGTAATGGTGCAGCGCCTCCATCTCTGAGCCCCAGGAATACGGGTGGAATCCTTCCAGAGAGTCCCCCCCCCCCCTCGGGGATGAGAGATTCCAGTCTCACACTGTATATCTTTAAAAGCAGCCGCAGCTCTTTATTCACAGCAGCAGAATAGCAGCAACAAGACTATATATCAGGTACAGGGTGTCTTCCTCCACACAGGACTGCTCTCCCTCAGGATGGTCTCTGTGTCCCTGCCACCACCCCAGGTCAAGGGCACCCAGGGTGGGGCTAGCTCTTCCCTCGCCCCCTAAACAGGGTGAGAGGAATTGGTCCACCTCCCTAACTAAGGTTGCATCAGCTCTACTCAGAGGCTGATGGCTCCCCTTCTCCAACGGCCAATTGATATAGGCTCTCTCTGTCACCCTGGGCCAGCCAGGTGACAGACTCAGCAGACTCTAACTCTGGACTGAACTCTTAACTCTGACACACACTTCTACTAAATAGGAAGTGCACTGCTCTTTATGATATTGGCAGGCACTGCCCCTGTGTCTCTGCCTACCACACAGGGTCAGGTACCAATTTCAGGAATGTACCGTTATTAGCGTAAACACAACAGAGTTCCATGGATCTAGCATTAAGACTGTAAGCTCTGCAGGCCAGGGATTTCCTTTCCTATTGTCTGATTTTGTTTGTTGCACTTATTGTACTATAATTCTCTGTACTGTATTGCCTCTCTTATAAAGCGCTATATAAATAAATATTTACATACATAATATATCTTAATGCATCTTAAGACACCTTAGAGTTCCCTCTATAAGACACTTTATGGTCCACTCAAGTGAATAGTCTGTAAGTAGGGTGACCATTCGTCCCGGTTTTGCCGGGACAGTCCCGTTATTTTCTGCCCTGTCCCGATTTTAGCTCCGTCCCGGTTATGTCCCGATTTTTGTCCCTGGTCCCGGTATTGCGGGGCAGCGGCGGTGAGGAGAATGCGGCGGCCGGTAAGTATTTTCTATGTGTGTGTGTGAATGCTGCCGGGGAGACTGAATGAAGGAGAATGCCGGGGGCGGGACTTAGAATGCCGGCCGGCCCGCAGGGGATTGGTTGCAGGCAGGTCAGAGGAAGCCGGGGGCGGGACTTCCGCTTTGTGCAGAGCACAAGTGTCTTCCCGCTCCCGGCTCCTCTGTTCGCGGTGAGTGTCCCCTTTCTGTCCCGGGTCCCAGCCAGGGGGGGTAATAGGAGGTGGTAGCGGGGGTGCGCCTACCTTTGTACCACCTTGTACCTTTGCCCCCCTGGCGCTCCCACCATTGCCCCCCCGGCGCTCCCACCATTGCCCCATCGGCACTCCCACCTTTGCCCCCCGGCGCTCCCACCTTTGCCCCCCGGCGCTCCCACCTTTGCCCCATCGGCACTCCCACCTTTGCCCCCCGGCGCTCCCACCTTTGCCCCCCCCCCGGCGCTCCCAGCTTTGCCCCCCGGCGCTCCCACCTTTGCCCCTCCGGCGCTCACAGCTTTGTGTGTGTGTGTGTGTGTGTATCAGTGTGTGTGTTTCAGTGTGTGTGTGTGTGTTTCAGTGTGTGTGTGTTTCAGTGTGTGTGTGTGTGTATCAGTGTGTGTGTGTGTGTGTGTGTGTGTGTGTGTGTGTGTGTGTGTGTGTGTGTGTGTGTGTGTGTGTGTGTGTGTGTGTGTGTGTGTGTGTGTGTGTGAATCAGTGGGTGTGTGTGGGTGGGTGTGTGTGTATCTGTGTGTGTGTGTGTGTGTGTGTATGTGTATCAGTGTGTGTGTGTGTGTGTGTGTGTGTGTGTGTGTATGTGTATCAGTGTGTGTGTGTGTGTGTGTGTGTGTGTATTTGTGTGTATCTGTGTGTGTATCTGTGTGTGTGTGTGTGTATCTGTGTGTGTGTGTCAGTGTGTGTGTATCAGTGTGTGTGTGTGTATCAGTGTGTGTGTGTATCAGTGTGTGTGTGTATCAGTGTGTGTGTGTGTGTGTGTGTATCAGTGGGTCTGTGTGTGTGTGAATCAGTGGGTGTGGGTGTGGGTGTGTGTGAATCAGTGGGTGTGGGTGTGTGTGTGTGTGTGTGTGTGTGTGTGTGTGTGTGTGTGTGTGTGTGTGTGTGTGTGTGTGTGTGTGTGTGTGTGTGTGTGTGTGTGTGTGTGTGTGTGTGAATCAGTGTGTGTGTGTGTGTGTGTGTGTGTGTGTGTGTGTGTGTGTGTGTGTGTGTGTGTATTAGTGGGTGGGTGTGTGTGTGTGTGTATCAGTGTGTCTGTATCTGTGTGTGTGTGTATTGTATTGTATGTCTTTATTTATATAGCGCCATTAGTGTACATAGCGCTTCACAGTAGTAATACATGTGGTAATCAAATAAATAACAGATAATATAAATAACATATCATGGGAATAAGTGCTTTAGACATAAAAGTAACATTTCGGAAGAGTAGTCCCTGCCCCGAGGAGCTTACAGTCTAATTGGTAGGTAGGGAGAACGTACAGAGACAGTAGGAGGGAGTTCTGGTAAGTGCGTCTGCAGGGGGTCAAGCATTATGTATCGTGTTTAGAATATCCACAGTGCTATTCATATGCTTCTTTAAGCAAGTTTGTCTTAAGGTGGGTCTTAAAGGTGGATAGAGAGGGTGCTAGTCGGGTACTGAGGGGAAGGGCATTCCAGAGATGTGGGGCAGTCAGTGAAAAAGGTTTAAGGCGGGAGAGGGCTTTAGATACAAAGGGGGTAGAAAGAAGACATCCTTGAGAAGAACGCAAGAGTCTGGATGGTGCATACCGAGAAATTAGGGATGAGATGTAAGGAGGGGCAGAAGAATGTAAAGCTTTAAAAGTGAGGAGAAGAATGGAGTGTGAGATGCGGGATTTGATCGGAAGCCAGGAGAGGGATTTCATGAGGGGAGATGCTGAGACAGATCTAGGAAAGAGTAGAGTGATTCTGGCAGCAGCATTTAGGATAGATTGTAGGGGAGACAGGTGAGAGGCAGGAAGGCCGGACAGCAGGAGGTTACAGTAATCAAGACGGGAGAGAGTGAGGGCCTGAGTCAGAGTTTTAGCAGTCGAACAACAGAGGAAAGGGCGTATCTTAGTTATATTGCGGAGGAAAAAGCGACAAGTTTTAGAAATGTTTTGAATGTGAGGGGCGAGTGTGAGAGAGGAGTCGAACGTGACCCCTAGGCAGCGTGCTTGGGCTACTGGGTGAATGATTGTAGTTCCAACAGTAATGTGGAAGGAGGTAGTAGGGCCAGGTTTGGGAGGAAGTATGAGGAGCTCTGTTTTAGCCATGTTGAGTTTAAGGCGTCGGAGGGCCATCGAGGATGATATAGCAGAGAGACATTCAGAAACTTTGGTTTGTACAGCAGGTGTAAGGTCAGGTGTTGAAAAGTATATTTGTGTGTCGTCGGCATAGAGGTGATAATTAAACCCAAAAGATGTTATTAGGTCACCTAGAGAGAGTGTGTACAGAGAAAAGAGAAGAGGTCCCAGGACAGAGCCCTGGGGTACCCCCACAGAGAGATCAATAGAGGAGGAGGAGGTGTTAGCAGAAGAGACACTAAAAGTACGATGGGAGAGGTAGGATGAGATCCAGGATAGAGCTTTGTTCCGAATACCTAGAGTATGGAGAATGTGGAGGAGAAGAGGGTGGTCCACGGTGTCAAATGCTGCAGAGAGGTCGAGTAATATGAGCAGAGTGTAATGACCTCTGTCTTTGGCAGCATGGAGGTCGTCAGTTATTTTAGTGAGGGTTGTTTCCGTGGAGTGAGCAGTGCGGAAGCCAGATTGTAGAGGGTCTAGGAGAGAATAAGTGTTGAGAAAATGGAGCAAGCGAGAGAATACAAGACGTTCAAGTAGTTTAGAGGCAAAAGGCAGGAGGGAGACAGGTCGATAGTTAGAAAGACAGGTAGGGTCAAGCTTGCTGTTTTTGAGTAATGGTATGACTGTTGCATGTTTGAAGGAGGATGGAAAGGTTCCAGAGCAGAGGGAGGAGTTAAAAATGTGTGTAAGCGTAGGGATTATAGTAGGAGCTAGAGGTTTTAGGAGATGGGAGGGAATGGGGTCAAGAGGGCAAGTGGTAGAGGGAGAAGAGGAGATCAACAGCGACACATCCTCCTCTGAGACAGTGGAAAAAGACTCAAGGAAGGCAGGAGGAGAGTTAGGAAGAGGTGTAGGATGGGGGGAAGAAACAGAGGGGATGTTCTGTCGTATGGATTCCACCTTTTCCTTAAAATAGTCTGCAAAGTCCTGAGGGGAGGTGGAGGAAGGAGAGGCAGCTGAGGGTGGTTTGAGTAGAGTATCAAAGACAGAGAACCGTCGGCGTGGGTTAGACTTGTGCATGTTGATTAGTGCAGAAAAGTAGGCTTGTTTAGCTTGCGAGAGGGCAGAGTTGAAACAGGATAGCATAAATTTGTAGTGAAGGAAGTCTGCGAGAGTGTGAGACTTCCTCCAGAGGCGTTCAGAGGAACGAGTGGAGGAACGCAGCATGCGCGTGTGGGAATTTAGCCAGGGTCTAGGGTTAGAAGGGCGAGGGCGGCAGAGAGAAAGCGGGGCATGTAGATCAAGAGATGAGGACAAGACAGAGTTGTACTTTCTGACCAGGTTGTCAGGGTCTGTAGCAGAGCTGAGAGAGGAGAGGGAGGAGTGTAAAGTGGACTCAAAGTCAGGTAAGTGAATAGAGCGCAGGTTTCTGCAGAACCGGGGGGTAGATGGAGGTGGAGAAGGGGAGAAGCGAGATAAAGAGAATGAGATGAGATGATGGTCAGAGAGAGGAAAAGGGGAAATGGAGAAATCAGAGAGAGAGAAGTTTTTAGTGAAAACCAGGTCTAAGTAGTGGCCATCCTTGTGGGTGCTGGCTGCAGTCCACTGTTGAAGGCCAAAAGAAGAGGTAAGAGAAAGAAAGCGGGAAGCCCAAGAGAGAGAGGGGTCATCAATGTGGCAATTGAAGTCCCCAAGGAGAAGAACAGGGGAGTCTGAGGAGAGAAAGAAAGAGAGCCAGGATTCAAAGTGAGAGAGAAAGGCAGAAAGGGGATGAGTAGAGGTAGGTGGGCGATAGATGACCGCCACATGAACAGGGAGAGGAGAGAAGATCTGGACAGTGTGAGCCTCAAAGGAGGGAAAAGCAAGAGAGGGGGGAATAGGAAGGGTTCGGTAACGGCAGACAGAGGAGAGCAGGAGCCCCACGCCTCCACCCCTGCCATCAGGGCGCGGTGTGTGTGTGTGTATCAGTGTGTCTGTGTGTGTGTGTGTGTATCAGTGTGGCTTTTTTGGCGATAAGCTGGTGATAAGTGGCTTATCGCTGCTTACTGCATGAGGGCCTTAGGGAGGATTTGTTCCTTTAAAGTACACCTAGTTTGGCATAGGATTTGGATGTCAGGGTATCAATGTGCAACCCAATTGTTAAATGGGAGTTGAATGATCAGATATTTCAAACAAGTAACAGGGGCTAGGATGGTTTTAGAGCTGGTTTTTATCTGAAGCTCTGTCATTGGTAGCTTTAGCAATTAAGCTCTGGTCCCAAATACCATTGTTACAGTCTTGTCAGTGTTTAAAATCAGTTTGTTTTGGGAAATCCAGTTTCAAGTCTCAAAAATCAGATTGAAGTATGTGTTCAAGGTCAGAGAGGCGAGGGCTGCGTGCATATAGGATAAGATCTAAGGCCTCTCACAATAACCCGTTAGGAATATTAATTCCTCATCTATCCGACATAAGTATAAAATATAGTCTACCAAGACCCCTAATACAGAGTTACCCACCTTATACGGGAGCAGCTGCCAGACGAGTATAGTAAATGTATCTTATTTCTTTTGCCACTGGAGGGCAGCGTGGAGTTGCAAGGAGTGGCGCCCGTAAGGACGACGTGCCAGTTAGGCGGAAGGAGAAGCGCACACACTTTTATGTGAAACGGATATATTTGGGGAGGGATTTAGGAGTCTGAGTAAGAAAATTAACCATTTAAATATGTACAGATTTAATCCCACTTTTGGAAATTAGGGATGTTGCCTAAAAGTTTGAGAATGCATAAAGTGCCACCCATGGGCTTTAATGAAGCAGCATTTGTGGGCTAAATGGAACAGCATTCTGTATAAAGGTATTTTGGACTCGATATAAATAATTGATGCCAAAAACTAATATTAAGTAAATTGAGAATGGAAAAATCTTCAACACAAACGTACAGAATGTGATATTCTGAGAGATCTTACAGATGTTATCAAATCCCACAATGAATATATAGAAAATGTCTGTATAGAACGAGTCAAACAAGAATATGCCAATAAAACGTTTAATTGGGAGATACAGGGGCCACAATTCAGGTCATTTAGCTGAAAGAAGAGAAGCCGGTCAGCCGGTAGAGCAGGTCAGCCGGTCAGCCAGTAGAGCAGGTCAGCAGGTCAGCCAGAAGAGCAGGTCAGCCGGTAGAGCAGGTCAGCCGGTCAGCTCTGAGATCAGCATTACTTATATCCCCTAAACGTTGTCCCCTGCATGTAATGCTGCAGAACAGCCTACACTGCAAATACTGTACTGTACATGAGATACTTAACCCTTTCTTTTCGCTCGACTAATCTGAATGATTTGCTAATTGGTTTGTAATTAGAGAGATATTTGTAGCAGAATCCCATGTATGTTATTTTTACCTTTTTAGATACCGTTTTGTGTAATAAAAGATATGAGATCAGAGGGGCTTCCTGTTTGCACTCGTGTTTTGGCAGAAGTGTATATGTGACCCTATAAATCTCCCTCACACCTGGGCTTGGCAGCGTGACACTAGTGCAGCGTCCTGGGGAAGAATCACTGAGCTGTTAGCAATAGATACAACGGATAGAAAAGACACTACACATAGGTTTGATTAAAGAGAGTATTTTATTGAAATAATGAATCTCTTTGCTGGGAGGGGCCTGCAGCACATTGCAGAGCGATATAGTAACACGCAGAGCAATGCATTGCAGGCCCCTCCGGCAGCAAAGGGGTGAAGACCAATGCAGGGTGTATAAAGATCTCACTGATAATTCATGCACAAAGGGCAGTTTGTTGCTGTGATCCAGAGGAAGGCGAAACATAACCCCTGCTGTGCAATGGGGAAAAAAATTCCTTCCTGACCCCATTAAATGGCGATCGGATGGTCCCTGGATCACTGCGCAGTGAGATCAGATGGAGCAGCACAGATCAGCGTTGTTATACACAGGGGCACACTCAGTATATAGAGATGCGGGTGATGGGGCCCTTGTGCCCCTGTGTATAACTCACCTGCTCCCCCATCCCCCTGCTGCATATCTATCCCATTCACCCCTTTTCCTCCCGCATACCTCGCAGGGCCGGCCGGCCATTAGGCGGTCGCCTAGCGCGCAGAGGTCCTAGGGGCGCATTAATAATCATTATTATTTTTTCCTCTTATTATTTTATTTATTTATCTTTTTTTTAAAATTATTATTCTTTTTTTTATCCAGTATTTTGGCGCCCTTTTATTTTTATTTTTCGTCGCGCTGGGGTGCGGTCGCACCCCCTGCAGCCCCGATATCTACGCCACTGTTTATTTTATTATTTTATTTATCTTATTATTTTTTATACAACTGGGGCACAAATTTTAAGTTTCGCCTCGGGCGCATGAAACCCGTGCTCTGGCCCTGCTCCTTGTTCTCTCTCACCCTCTCACGCCCAATATCCCTATCTCCCTCTAGTACCTGCCCCTCCCTCAGCCTTCCTGATCTTATCTGCCTCTCCTGCGGTCAAACCAACTTCTCAGGGCCCCTAGAATACCCCTGTATCTACGCCCTGGCTCCTCTGCTACCTGCTCCTGGCTTCTTCTCCGCCTAAAAAAGGTGAAGCAGCAGATCTGTCCGCACCTCTCGTATTCTCCTACCTGCTCCCGGGGTCTTCTCCTCCGCCTAAAAAAGGTGAAGCAGCAGATCCGGCCACACCTGTCGTATGCTCCTTGGTCATCGTACACCACGTCTGCGTCATCGGCCGCCTTGTAGCCCACCTCATTGTTCCACTTGACGCCCGCTTTGTCGTATGCCTCGTCGTCCGCCTCGTAGCCCGCCTCGTCGTCTGGTGGCTCAAAGGGCACCACCTTCGTGCGTGTCCTGATCTGCAGGAGACATGAAGTGTTTGTAACCAGGGACAGTGATACTCTGTATCGCAAGAGCTCCTGTGCCACTTATACCCCATCCCCAATACCACGTTATACCGCCCTCCACAGGGCAAATACCCGTTATACCCACCTCCCCAGGCCCAGTACCCAGTTATACAACCCTCCCAAGGCCCAGTACCCTGTTATACGCCCCTCCCCAGGCCCAGTACTCATTATACCCACCTCACCAGGCCCAGTACCCGTTATACCCACCTCACCAGGCCCAGTACCCATTATATACCCCTCCCCAGAAGGTCATGTTTCTATTTATCAAAAATACATTGAGTTACCTCTGGTTTTCAGGCATGTCCTGGGGGAGTTATCACAGAGACACAGAAACGTCGCTGAGTTTGGGTTAGTAACTCCCTTAACTTCTCAGCAGTTGAATTCCCCATTAGGCGCTTAGCACGTTAAAAACAAGCGTTGCTATTTCTCTGCATGAAGTTGCAGGTAATTGGAAGAGTTACACAATGACGGCTATTTCATCACTCACCTTCTTCCCCCGAAACGGTCTTTTCTGTCTTATTTCCGGCTTCACATCGGATATCCATATCCATTCTTGGCCTCTGATCTGTATGCAAGGCAATGCTTTAAGACAGGGTTGCACAACCTTTTCCCCCTGCTCCCCCCTCCACCTTCCCCACCTTGTCTCCGACGTTCTGATGTAACGACGTCATGTGATATCACGTTGCTATGGCAATGCCACATCATTTGATGCCACGTTGCTGTCGCCAGAAGCCGCCGGAGACAAGGAAAGGGAACTTACAGAGGCCTTGCGCGCGATCTCCGGCATTTAATTTAAATGCTGTGGGGAAGAGCGAGGGGCCTCTGTAAGCGCCGAGCCCCTCCTCCCAAGAAAATGTCGTGCCCCTTGATTTGCGCACCCCTGCTTTAAGAGATATTCTGGGACCCTCCAACTCCTCCATCGGACCCTTCCTCATATTGACTGACCTTGCAGTGCTCTGCACTGACTTGCACTGACCTGCTATGGTGCCTCTCAAAATACCATGCTAACTCATTCTGAACATACATGTGTCCTTTTTACATGTTACTCAGCTTGTATGTGCCACAGACAGCTTTCCCGGGGTCCAGGACTAGTTTCCACCGGGGACACTCACCCATGGGTCGGCGACTTTGCGAGAACCCACCCCCCCCAACCTGTTTTCTCTTGCACTGCCATAGACAACAACATTTCGGCCTGCTGGTCTTTCTCAGGTAAAGTGGCTAAACCCACTAAATCCAGCAAAGAAAGGCCAGCAGCCGAAACATTGTAGTCTGTGGCACAATAAATTATCTTTTTTTATTCAAATCCGTGTGCCCTTTCCCATCAATCATATTGTATCCATTGGACGAAATGCCGGTCTTCCCTGAGACTAAGGGGCACCGGTAAAAGTATCACTACTTATTGTTTTTTTTTGGTGTGCAGCAAATCCCCATCATTTTTGCGTTCTCTTGCTCTGCCCCAATCTGACACACCACCTTGCTCTCTCACCCCCCTCTTAGACTCCCCCGTCACCCTTTCCTTCCTCAAAGGATGTCCTTTAATCAGATCTTACCCAAATTGTCTCCATCTCCCTTGGAAATGTTCTGTCTTTAAGCTGTGCGGCTCCTCTTGATCCGAACTTTCTTAGCTGACCCCTTTAGGTTTCGGCTCCGAGGGTCTAAAAAATAAGCGACTCCGAAAAGATGTGAAATATGCGCACGGGTCCTAATGGGGCACTGAGGGGGAGACTTAAATACTAGTAAATATAATCTACTGTGCTAACAAATATAATCTATTAACTAAGAAATATAACTTATTAAACTAAGAAATATAATTTATTAAACTAACAAATATAACTTATTAAACTAAGAAATATAACTTATTAAACTAAGAAATATATTTTATTAAACTAAGAAATATAACTTATTAAACTAAGAAATATAACTTATTAAACTAAGAAATATAATTTATTAAACTAAGAAATATAACTTATTAAACTAAGAAATATAACTTATTAAACTTAGAAATATAATCTATTAAACTAAATAAATATCTATTAAACTAAATAAATATCTATTCAACTAAATAAATATAATCTATTTGAAAACAATACAATTAAAAGCTGGAGAAATGATACGTCAACCAAGCAACAGATGTGATGCCAATGAGCGTTGAACTCCTTGCAGATCCACCGTCAGCTGGTTGTGGCAGAAAGTGGTGATATACAGTAGAACAGAGTGGTTGAGCTGTAACCACGGCAGTCAGGTCAGAAATCAACACAATATTTTTTGAAATTTAGAATGAGAATGTTCTGTATGTCACATTCTGTGCTCAGACTCTGAGCCCTGTCACATGTTAGCAGCTTGTGATAATAGAAAGTATCCATATACTGGGATGTGATAAGAAACATGAAGGTCATTTTATAATGGGTCCCATAACCTGCTTTATATGAAGTATCATTTTACACTAATTAGTAGAGATGTTACATTTTGAAAAATAGCACTTCTGGCGACATTGTTCATTTTCTCTACAAATGATAAATGAAAAAGTTGGATAAAACGTTATATGTGTGTGTGCGCGCGCAATATATATATATATAGAGGTATCAGTACCGTGTTAGCCGAGCTTCAATAATCAAAAAATAAATAGATGATACCGTTCTGTGGCTAACGAAATGCTTTTATTTGTGCGAGCTTTCGAGATACACTGATCTCTTCTTCCGGCGATGTTCCAATGAATGAAGCAAGCAAAAGGTATACTTAAAAACAGTGTCTCTTGGAATGTTATCTGTGCTGGTCCTTCCCCCGGTGTGGATGTGTTTTATGCCTAGAGACAGCTGTGTGTGCATAGATATAGCACAGTATGTTAAATTACGCCGCGGGGTCATGTGACGTCACCCTCGTCAAATGCCGCTGCAGGTCACATGACGCCGCATCAAGGTAAGGGGGGGGGGGGCGTGAGCACCGGCAGGGGGGCGAGCTGCAAAAGTTTGTGCTCCCCTGGTATAACCAATAAATAATATAGCTGATATAGCAATTTGGTTGTGGCTAGAGAGAGATTATAATGGCAGTGAGAATTAGTGGTCAGAATTAATAACAGTGCAATTACTAAAAAGTAGCTGTAATAAAATAATAATAAACACTATGCCTAAACACAATAAAAGTCCAGAAACCTAGCTCTAATAGCTATGTTATAACTCAATCATAAAAGGATCCAATTCGGGCGTCCTCTGGAGCCCTGGCAGCTCTCTTCAGGGAAACAACCACCTCCTCGATAGATATCTAAACAAAAAAAAGAAGAGAAAGCGCCCGCTCCATGTGTAAATTCGGTTTAACAATTTCATTTCCTGGACAAGATAAAAATAGCAAACTCACAAACATCCGTTTGGTAAAAGCATTGTGTGAGACAGGCTCGGGCTCCGTGGTAATCCGGTGGTCACTCCGCAGCTCCAGACTTTGGACGATGACCGGGAAACTCGATAGGCTGCGCCCCTCGCAGTGTGGTCCTCCAGCAATCTGTGGTATGTTGTGGTTCCACTGTAAATCCGGTGTCTCGTCTTGGTCGCGTACCAACTTCCCTTCCGGCGTCAGGACGTATAGTGTGGCAATAGCAACGAGAAGAAAGTACTGAGGTGGGGTTGGATCCTCCTCGGTTATTTCTTGTTTTATTAATAAATAATTTACTATATTTTAATCTCTGGTGCGCATTGTGTGCATTTTTCTTCTTGTCTGCACAGTGCTTCAGATGCTGCATCTGAAAAAATGCCGGTGGATCGGGATGTGAGGTAGGGAAGTGACGTCCGCGCCGGAACGTTATTGCCACGCCTCCAAATATTTATTGCCACGCCCCCAATCGCACCCGCTGCATACCCTGCAAAGCCATAAAAAAGCTCAGGCTTCAGCAAGTGTATTGCAGCGTGTGTGCCTTCCCTCCGTCTGAAATACTATAGACGCAGCCTTATCGACGCTTACTAAATAGGGCCGTGTCTCTCTCTCTCTCTCTCTGTGTCTCTGTCTCTCTCTGTGTGTCTCTGTCTCTCTCTGTGTGTCTCTGTCTCTCTCTCTGTGTCTCTGTCTCTCTCTGTGTGTCTCTGTTTCTCTCTGTGTGTCTCTGTCAAAAGAACATTTCAGTATTGCCAAAGCGTGAGTAAAAGGGGGTGTGGGACAATGATTACACGAATACTAGGGGGTACGGTATAATGGTTATACAGTACATTACTTTTGTCTCTCTCTCTCTCTCTCTCTCTCTCTCTCTGTGTCTGTCTCTCTCTCTCTGTGTCTCTCTCTCCCTATGTCCCTCTCTCTGTCTCTCTCTCATTCTCTGTCTCTCTCTCTCTGTGTCTCTCTCTCATTCTCTGTCTCTCTCTCATTCTCTGTCTCTCATTCTCTGTCTCTCATTCTCTGTCTCTCTCTCATTCTCTGTCTCTCTCTCATTCTCTGTCTCTCTCTCTCATCCCTGTATGATAGGTATGTTCCAACTCTATTTTTTGCTCTTCTTTTCCGTTTGAGAGGAGGGAGTCCCTCACCTCTTCAGCCACACACCAGGAACGCTGGATTGCTTTCAGACGCTCGGAGAGGCGGATACAGTTGTGGATTGCAGGCACTGATTTATCTGGTAAGTACCGCAAACATGCTTGAACAAGGGCCGTAGACATTTTATTTGATGGTTTAGATTATCATTGTCTGTGGTTGTTAGTTATTGGTATTAGAGTTTTTTGATTTTGTTACGAATCAAATACATTTTGAAGTAGTAATCCCCTCCGAACTGGGCATTCCTGGCCAATAATGCCCTGGCTGTAAGAGTTGAAGGGCCCAAGCAAAGCCCCCACCTCTATACACACTAACACTGCAGGGGCATCAGAGTGTCTTGTTGTCATGGCAACGGGGGGTGTCACGTGATGTGATTTGTTTAATAAATTATTTTTTAAGGTGTCCCGGTTTTTCATTTTCGAAATCTGGTCACCTTATTGATCAAGCAGAAAAAGTGAAGAAACAATTGTAGTTTTGCTAATGGACGTCATTTTGGCATATCATTAGCTTTGAGGATACCCATTAATATGAAGAAAAATAACATCGATTCCCAATGTAGCCCCCCTTCCCTGGGCCAATCGCAGATCGGGCCCCCCTCCTCTGTACTAGGGTCTGGCTACGTGTCTGAGTGTGGTGCATACCTGCTGGCATCAGGGGGGCCTGAGTCTCCCGCGATGGTATGGGGGATGACAGGATCAGGTTTCTGGGGTGAAATTTCTCTTCAGAAGGACTTGGAGAGACTGGAAACGTGGGCAGGTAAATGGCAAATGAGGTTTAATACAGATAAATATAAGGTTATGCATTTGGGATATGGAAAATAGCTGAAGCGCTCAAATGCAGGTATATCTCAAAATGATAATAAGCCAGACCACTGTACCAGGGTACTAACAATTGATATAGTACCTATTGTGTCATATAATGGGTACTATCCTCCTGAAGACAGGTGGTGTGTGGTGCAACCCACTCACCATATGTCTCATTGGCAGGTTCCCCTGAAAAATATGCAAATACTCACATCCTGGTAGGGCAGGCAGGCAGGCTGTGCAGCTACTCAATGCAATACAGGGAAAAGGGAGACCAAAAAGCGCACCAGCACAAACGGAGCAGGAAGAAACCAGAACAAAAAAATGATTAAAAGGGCACTTTAATGTGGCAAAAGACCCATCCAATGCATTTCGAACGTCGCAGCGTCCTTGAAAAAGACGTTCGAAATGCATTGGATGGGTCTTTTGCCACATTAAAGTGCCCTTTTAATCATTTTTTTGTTCTGGTTTCTTCCTGCTCCGTTTGTGCTGGTATGCATTTGGGATGCAAGAATAAAAAGGCGACTTACAAATTAAATGGAGATATATTGGGGGAATCCTTGATGGAGAAGGATTTAGGGGTGCTTGTAGACAGCAGGCTTAGCAATAGTGCCCAATGTCATGCAGTAGCTGCAAAGGCAAACAAGATCTTATCTTGCATCAAACGGGCAATGGATGGAAGGGAAGTAGACATAATTATGCCCCTTTACAAAGCATTAGTAAGACCACACCTTGAATATGGAGTACAATTTTGGGCACCAATCCTAAGAAAAGACATTATGGAACTAGAGAGAGTGCAGAGAAGAGCCTCCAAATTAATAAAGGGGATGGACATTCTAACTTATGAGGAGAGGCTAGCTATATTGGATTTATTTACATTAGAAAAGAGGCGTCTAAGAGGGGATATGATAACTATATACAAATATATTCAGGGACAATACAAGGAGCTTTCAAAAGAACTATTCATCCCACGGGCAGTACAAAGGACTCGGGGCCATCCCTTAAGGTTGGAGGAAAGGAAATTTCACCAGCAACAAAGGAAAGGGTTCTTTACAGTAAGGGCAGTTAAAATGTGGAACTCATTACCCATGGAGACTGTGATGGCAGATACAATAGATTTGTTCAAAAAAAGGTTGGACATCTTTTTAGATGGGACAGGTATACAGGGATATACCAAATAAGTATATATGGGAAGGATGTTGATCCAGGGATTAATCCGATTGCCAATTCTTGGAGTCAGGAAGGAATTAATTTTTCCCCTTAATGGGGTTTTTTGTTTGCCTTCCTCTGGATCAATAAGTAAGTATAGATATAGAATTAGGTATCTGTTGTCTGAATTTAGCATAGGTTGAACTTGATGGACGTACGTCTTTTTTCAACCTCATCTATTATGTAACTATGTATGTAATGGTGCAGCGCCTCCATCTCTGAGCCCCAGGAATACGGGTGGAATCCTTCCAGAGAGTCCCCCCCTCCCCCTCAGGGATGAGAGATTCCAGTCTCACACTGTATATCTTTAAAAGCAGCCGCAGCTCTTTATTCACAGCAGCAGAATAGCAGCAACAAGACTGTCAATCAGGTACAGGGTGTCTTCCTCCACACAGGACTGCTCTCCCTCAGGATGGTCTCTGTGTCCCTGCCACCACCCCAGGTCAAGGGCACCCAGGGTGGGGCTAGGTCTTCCCTCGCCCCCTAAACAGGGTGAGAGGAATTGGTCCACCTCCCTAACTAAGGTTGCATCAGCTCTACTCAGAGGCTGATGGCTCCCCTTCTCCAACGGCCAATTGATATAGGCTCTCTCTGTCACCCTGGGCCAGCCAGGTGACAGACTCAGCAGACTCTAACTCTGGACTGAACTCTTAACTCTGACACACACTTCTACTAAATAGGAAGTGCACTGCTCTTTATGATATTGGCAGGCACTGCCCCTGTGTCTCTGCCTACCACACAGGGTCAGGTACCAATTTCAGGAATGTCCCGTTATTAGCGTAAACACAACAGAGTTCCATGGATCTAGCATTAAGACTGTAAGCTCTCCAGGCCAGGGATTTCCTTTCCTATTGTCTGATTTTGTTTGTTGCACTTATTGTACTATAATTCTCTGTACTGTATTGCCTCTCTTATAAAGCGCTATATAAATAAATATTTACATACATAATATATCTTAATGCATCTTAAGACACCTTAGAGTTCCCTCTATAAGACACTTTATGGTCCACTCAAGTGAATAGTCTGTAAGTAGGGTGACAGTCCCGTTTTTTTCTGCCCAGTCCCGATTTTAGCTCCGTCCCGGTTATGTCCCGGTTTTTGTCCCTGGTCCCGGTATTGCGGGGCAGCGGCGGTGAGGAGAATGCGGCGGCCGGTAAGTATTTTCTATGTGTGTGTGTGAATGCTGCCGGGGTGACTGAATGAAGGAGAATGCCGGGGGCGGGACTTAGAATGCCGGCCGGCCCGCAGGGGATTGGTTGCAGGCAGGTCAGAGGAAGCCGGGGGCGGGACTTCCGCTTTGTGCAGAGCACACGTGTCTTCCCGCTCCCGGCTCCTCTGTTCGCGATGAGTGTCCCCTTTCTGTCCCGGGTCCCAGCCAGGGGGGGTAATAGGAGGTGGTAGCGGGGGTGCGCCTACCTTTGTACCACCTTGTACCTTTGCCCCCCCGGCGGTCCCACCATTGCCCCCCCGGCGCTCCCACCATTGCCCCATCGGCACTCCCACCTTTGCCCCCCGGCGCTCCCAACTTTGCCCCCCCCGGCGCTCACAGCTTTGCCCCCGGGCGCTCCCACCTTTGCCCCTCCGGCGCTCACAGCTTTGTCCCCCTGGCGCTCGCAGCTTTGCCCCCCCGGCGCTCCCACCTTTGACCCCCCTGGCGCTCACAGCTTTGTCCCCCGTCGCTCACAGCTTTGCCCCCCGGCGCTCACTTCCCCCCGTGCCCTTGGTGTGGGAGATGGGCTCGGGGGCGGGCAGTGGTTGCTGCGCGGTCGCAGGCGGTGCAGGGGGAGGCGGGGTGTATCTCTGTGTGTGTATCATTGTGTGTGTGTGTGTATCAGTGTGTGTGTATCAGTGTGTGTGTGTATCAGTGTGTGTGTGTGTGTGTGTGTGTGTGTGTGTGTGTGTGTGTGTGTGTGTGTGTGTGTGTGTGTGTGTATCAGTGTGTGTGTGTGTTTCAGTGTGTGTGTTTCAGTGTGTGTGTGTATCAGTGTGTGTGTGTGTGTGTGTGTGTGTGTGTGTTTGTGTGTGTGTGTGTGTGTGTGTGTGTGTGTGTGTGTGTGTGTGTGTGTGTGTGTGTGTGTGTGTGTGTGTGTGTGTGTGTGTGTGTGAATCAGTGTGTGTGTGTGTGGGTGTGGGTGTATTAGTGGGTGTGTGTGTGTGTGTATCAGTGTGTGTGTGTGTGTGTGTGTATCAGTATGTGTATGTGTGTGTATCAGTGTGTCTGTGTGTGTGTGTGTGTATCTGTGTGTGTGTGTGTGTGTGTGTGTGTGTATCAGTGTGTGTGTGTGTGTGTGTGTGTGTGTGTATGTGTATCAGTGTGTGTGTATGTGTATCTGTGTGTGTGTGTATGTGTGTGTGTGTATCTGTGTGTATCTGTGTGTGTGTGTGTGTGTATCTGTGTGTGTGTGTGTGTGTGTGTGTGTGTATCAGTGTGTGTGTGTATCAGTGTATGTGTGTATCAGTGTATGTGTGTATCTGTGTGTGTGTGTGTGTGTGTGTGTGTGTGTGTGTGTGTGTGTGTATCAGTGTGTGTGTGTGTGTGTGTGTGTGTGTTTCAGTATGTGTGTGTGTTTCAGTGTGTGTGTGTGTGTGTGTGTGTGTGTATTAGTGGGTGGGTGGGTGTGTGTGTGTGTATCAGTGTGTCTGTATCTGTGTGTGTGTGTGTGTATCAGTGTGGCTTTTTTGGCGATAAGCTGGTGATAAGTGGCTTATCGCTGCTTACTGCATGAGGCCCTTAGGGAGGATTTGTTCCTTTAAAGTACACCTAGTTTGGCATAGGATTTGGATGTCAGGGTATCAATGTGCAACCCAAATGTTAAATGGGAGTTGATTGCCCAGATATTTCAAACAAGTAACAGGGGCTAGGATGGTTTTAGAGCTGGTTTTTATCTGAAGCTCTGTCATTGGTAGCTTTAGCAATTTAGCTCTGGTCCCAAATACCATTGTTACAGTCTTGTCAGTGTTTAAAATCAGTTTGTTTTGGGAAATCCAGTTTCAAGTCTCAAAAATCAGATTGAAGTATGTGTTCAAGGTCAGAGAGGCGAGGGCTGCGTGCATATAGGATAAGATCTAAGGCCTCTCACAATAACCCGTTAGGAATATTAATTCCTCATCTATCCGACATAAGTATAAAATATAGTCTACCAAGACCCCTAATACAGAGTTACCCACCTTATACGGGAACAGCTGCCAGACGAGTATAGTAAATGTATCTTATTTCTTTTGCCACTGGAGGGCAGCGTGGAGTTGCATGGAGGGGCGCCCGTAAGGACGACGTGCCAGTTAGGCGGAAGGAGAAGCGCACACACTTTTATGTGAAACGGATATATTTGGGGAGGGATTTAGGAGTCTGAGTAAGAAAATTAACCATTTAAATATGGACAGATTTAATCCCACTTTTGGAAATTAGGGATGTTGCCTAAAAGTTTGAGAATGCATAAAGTGCCACCCATGGGCTTTAATGAAGCAGCATTTGTGGGCTAAAGGGAACAGCATTCTGTATAAAGGTATTTTGGACTCGATATAAATAATTGATGCCAAAAACTAATATTAAGTAAATTGAGAATGGAAAAATCTTCAACACAAACGTACAGAATGTGATATTCTGAAAGATCTTACAGATGTTATCAAATCCCACAATGAATATATAGAAAATGTCTGTATAGAACGAGTCAAACAAGAATATGCCAATAAAACGTTTAATTTGGAGATACAGGGGCCACAATTCTGGTCATTTAGCTGAAAGAAGAGAAGCCGGTCAGCCGGTAGAGCAGGTCAGCCGGTCAGCCAGTAGAGCAGGTCAGCAGGTCAGCCAGAAGAGCAGGTCAGCCGGTCAGCCGGTAGAGCAGGTCAGCCGGTCAGCTCTGAGATCAGCATTACTTATATCCCCTAAACGTTGTCCCCTGCATGTAATGCTGCAGAACAGCCTACACTGCATATACTGTACATGAGATACTTAACCCTTTCTTTTCGCTCGACTAATCTGAATGATATGCTAATTGGTTTGTAATTAGAGAGATATTTGTAGCAGAATCCCATGTATGTTATTTTTACCTTTTTAGATACCGTTTTGTGTAATAAAAGATATGAGATCAGAGGGGCTTCCTGTTTGCACTCGTGTTTTGGCAGAAGTGTATATGTGACCCTATAAATCTCCCTCACACCCGGGCTTGGCAGCGTGACACTAGTGCAGCGTCCTGGGGAAGAATCACTGAGCTGTTAGCAATAGATACAACGGATAGAAAAGACACTACACATAGGTTTGATTAAAGAGAGTATTTTATTGAAATAATGAATCTCTTTGCTGGGAGGGGCCTGCAGCACATTGCAGAGCAATATAGTAACACGCAGAGCAATGCATTGCAGGCCCCTCCGGCAGCAAAGGGGTGAAGACCAATGCAGGGTGTATAAAGATCTCACTGATAATTCATGCACAAAGGGCAGTTTGTTGCTGTGATCCAGAGGAAGGCGAAACATAACCCCTGCTGTGCAATGGGGGAAAAAAATTCCTTCCTGACCCCATTAAATGGCGATCGGATGGTCCCTGGATCACTGCGCAGTGAAATCAGATGGAGCAGCACAGATCAGCGTTGTTATACACAGGGGCACACTCAGTATATAGAGATGCGGGTGACGGGGCCCTTGTGCCCCTGTGTATAACTCACCTGCTCCCCCATCCCCCTGCATATCTATCCCATTCACCCCTTTTCCTCCCGCATACCTTGCAGGGCCGGCCGGCCATTAGGCGGTCGCCTAGCGCGCAGAGGTCCTAGGGGCGCATTAATAATCATTATTATTTTTTCCTCTTATTTTATTTATTTATCTTTTTTTTAAAATTATTATTCTTTTTTTTATCCAGTATTTTGGCGCCCTTTTATTTTTATTTTGCGTCGCGCTGGGGTGCGGTCGCACCCCCTGCAGCCCCGATATCTACGCCACTGTTTATTTTATTATTTTATTTATCTTATTATTTTTTATACAACTGGGGCACAAATTTTAAGTTTTGCCTCGGGTGCATGAAACCCGTGCTCTGGCCCTGCTCCTTGTTCTCTCTCACCCTCTCACGCCCAATATCCCTATCTCCCTCTAGTACCTGCCCCTCCCGCAGCCTTCCTGATCTTATCTGCCTCTCCTGCGGTCAAACCAACTTCTCAGGGCCCCTAGAATACCCCTGTATCTACGCCCTGGCTCCTCTGCTACCTGCTCCTGGCTTCTTCTCCGCCTAAAAAAGGTGAAGCAGCAGATCTGTCCGCACCTCTCGTATTCTCCTACCTGCTCCCGGGGTCTTCTCCTCCGCCTAAAAAAGGTGAAGCAGCAGATCCGGCCACACCTGTCGTATGCTCCTTGGTCATCGTACACCACGTCTGCGTCATCGGCCGCCTTGTAGCCCACCTCATTGTTCCACTTGATGCCCGCTTTGTCGTATGCCTCGTCGTCCGCCTCGTAGCCCGCCTCGTCGTCTGGTGGCACAAAGGGCACCACCTTCGTGCGTGTCCTGATCTGCAGGAGACATGAAGTGTTTGTAACCAGGGACAGTGATACTCTGTATCGCAAGAGCTCCTGTGCAACTTATACCCCATCCCCAATACCACGTTATACCGCCCTCCACAGGGCCTAATACCCGTTATACCCACCTCCCCAGGCCCAATACCCAGTTATACAACCCTCCCAAGGCCCAGTACCCTGTTATACGCCCCTCCCCAGGCCCAGTACTCGTTATACCCACCTCACCAGGCCCAGTACCCGTTATACCCACCTCACCAGGCCCAGTACCCATTATATACCCCTCCCCAGAAGGTCATGTTTCTATTTATCAAAAATACATTGAGTTACCTCTGGTTTTCAGGCATGTCCTGGGGGAGTTATCACAAAGACACAGAAACGTCGCTGAGTTTGGGTTAGTAACTCCCTTAACTTCTCAGCAGTTGAATTCCCCATTAGGCGCTTAGCACGTTAAAAACAAGCGTTGCTATTTCTCTGCATGTAGTTGCAGGTAATTGGAAGAGTTACACAGTGACGGCTATTTCATCACTCACCTTCTTCCCCCGAAACGGTCTTTTCTGTCTTATTTCCGGCTTCACATCGGATATCCATATCCATTCTTGGCCTCTGATCTGTATGCAAGGCAATGCTTTAAGACAGGGTTGCACAACCTTTTCCCCCTGCTCCCCCCTCCACCTTCCCCACCTTGTCTCCGACGTTCTTATGTAACGACGTCATGTGATATCACGTTGCTATGGCAATGCCACATCATGTGACGCCACGTTGCTGTCGCCAGAAGCCACCGGAGACAAGGAAAGGGAATTTACAGAGGCCTTGCGCGCGATCTCCGGCATTTAATTTAAATGCTGTGGGGAAGAGCGAGGGGCCTCTGTAAGCGCCGAGCCCCTCCTCCCAAGAAAATGTCGTGCCCCTCGATTTGCGCACCCCTGCTTTAAGAGATATTCTGGGACCCTCCAACTCCTCCATCGGACCCTTCCTCATATTGACTGACCTTGCAGTGCTCTGCACTGACTTGCACTGACCTGCTATGGTGCCTCTCAAAATACCATGCTAACTCATTCTGAACATACATGTGTCCTTTTTACATGTTACTCAGCTTGTATGGGCCACAGACAGCTTTCCTGGGGTCCAGGACTAGTTTCCACCGGGGACACTCACCCATGGGTCGGCGACTTCGCGAGAACCCACCCCCCCCAACCTGTTTTCTCTTGCACTGCCATAGACAACAACATTTCGGCCTGCTGGTCTTTCTCAGGTAAAGTGGCTAAACCCACTAAATCCAGCAAAGAAAGGCCAGCAGCCGAAACATTGTAGTCTGTGGCACAATAAATTATCTTTTTTTATTCAAATCCGTGTGCCCTTTCCCATCAATCATATTGTATCCATTGGACGAAATGCCGGTCTTCCCTGAGACTAAGGGGCACCGGTAAAAGTATCACTTCTTATTGGGTTTTTTTGGTGTGCAGTAAATCCCCATCATTTTTGCGTTCTCTTGCTCTGCCCCAATCTGACACACCACCTTGCTCTCTCACCCCCCTCTTAGACTCCCCCGTCACCCTTTCCTTCCTCAAAGGTTGTCCATTAATCAGATTTTACCCAAATTGTCTCCATCTCCCTTGGAAATGTTCTGTCTTTAAGATGTGCGGCTCCTCTTGATCCGAACTTTCTTCGCTGACCCCTTTAGGTTTCGGCTCCGAGGGTCTAAAAAATAAGCGACTCCGAAAAGATGTGAAATATGCGCACGGGTCCTAATGGGGCACTGAGCGGGAGACTTAAATACTAGTAAATATAATCTACTGTGCTAACAAATATAATCTATTAACTAAGAAATATAACTTATTAAACTAAGAAATATAATTTATTAAACTAACAAATATAACTTATTAAACTAAGAAATATAACTTATTAAACTAAGAAATATATTTTATTAAACTAAGAAATATAACTTATTAAACTAAGAAATATAACTTATTAAACTAAGAAATATAATTTATTAAACTAAGAAATATAACTTATTAAACTAAGAAATATAACTTATTAAACTTAGAAATATAATCTATTAAACTAAATAAATATCTATTAAACTAAATAAATATCTATTCAACTAAATAAATATAATCTATTTAAAAACAATACAATAAAAAGCTGGAGAAATGATATGTCAACCAAGCCACAGATGTGATGCCAATCAGCGTTGAACTCCTTGCAGATCCACCGTCAGCTGGTTGTGGCAGAAAGTGGTGACATACAGTAGAACAGAGTGGTTGAGCTGTAACGACGGCAGTCAGGTCAGAAATCAACACAATATTTTTTGAAATTTAGAATGAGAATGTTCTGTATGTCACATTCTGGGCTCAGACTCTGAGCCCTGTCACATGTTAGCAGCTTGTGATAATAGAAAGTATCCATATACTGGGATGTGATAAGAAACATGAAGGTCATTTTATAATGGGTCCCATAACCTGCTTTATATGAAGTATCATTTTACACTAATTAGTAGAGATGTTACATTTTGAAAAATAGCACTTCTGGCGACATTGTTCATTTTTTCTACAAATGATAAATGAAAAAGTTGGATAAAACGTTATATGTGTGTGTGCGCGCGCAATATATATATATAGAGGTATCAGTACCGTGTTAGCCGAGCTTCAATAATCAAAAAATAAATAGATGATACCGTTCTGTGGCTAACGAAATGCTTTTATTTGTGCGAGCTTTCGAGATACACTGATCTCTTCTTCCGGCAATGTTACAATGAATGAAGCAAGCAAAAGGTATACTTAAAAACAGTGTCTCTTGGAATGTTATCTGTGCTGGTCCTTACCCCGGTGTGGATGTGTTTTATGCCTAGAGACAGCTGTGTGTGCATAGATATAGCACAGTATGTTAAATTACGCCGCGGGGTCATGTGACGTCACCCTCGTCAAATGCCGCTGCAGGTCACATGACGCCGCATCAAGGTAAGGGGGGGGGGGGGCGCGAGCACCGGCAGGGGGGCGAGCTGCAAAAGTTTGTGCTCCCCTGGTATAACCAATAAATAATATAGCTGATATAGCAATTTGGTTGTGGCTAGAGAGAGATTATAATGGCAGTGAGAATTAGTGGTCAGAATTAATAACAGTGCAATTACTAAAAAGTAGCTGTAATAAAATAATAATAAACACTATGCCTAAACACAATAAAAGTCCAGAAACCTAGCTCTAATAGCTATGTTATAACTCAATCATAAAAGGATCCAATTCGGGCGTCCTCTGGAGCCCTGGCAGCTCTCTTCAGGGAAACAACCACCTCCTCGATAGATATCTAAACAAAAAAAAGAAGAGAAAGCGCCCGCTCCATGTGTAAATTCGGTTTAACAATTTCATTTCCTGGACAAGATAAAAATAGCAAACTCACAAACATCCGTTTGGTAAAAGCATTGTGTGAGACAGGCTCGGGCTCCGTGGTAATCCGGTGGTCACTCCGCAGCTCCAGACTTTGGACGATGACCGGGAAACTCGATAGGCTGCGCCCCTCGCAGTGTGGTCCTCCAGCAATCTGTGGTATGTTGTGGTTCCACTGTAATTCCGGTGTCTCGTCTTGGTCGCGTACCAACTTCCCTTCCGGCGTCAGGACGTATAGTGTGGCAATAGCAACGAGAAGAAAGTACTGAGGTGGGGTTGGATCCTCCTCGGTTATTTCTTGTTTTATTAATAAATAATTTACTATATTTTAATCTCTGGTGCGCATTGTGTGCATTTTTCTTCTTGTCTGCACAGTGCTTCAGATGCTGCATCTGAAAAAATGCCGGTGGATCGGGATGTGAGGTAGGGAAGTGACGTCCGCGCCGGAACGTTATTGCCACGCCTCCAAATATTTATTGCCACGCCCCCAATCGCACCCGCTGCATACCCTGCAAAGCCATAAAAAAGCTCAGGCTTCAGCAAGTGTATTGCAGCGTGTGTGCCTTCCCTCCGTCTGAAATACTATAGACGCAGCCTTATCGACGCTTACTAAATAGGGCCGTGTCTCTCTCTCTCTCTCTCTGTGTCTCTGTCTCTCTCTGTGTGTCTCTGTCTCTCTCTGTGTGTCTCTGTCTCTCTCTCTGTGTCTCTGTCTCTCTCTGTGTGTCTCTGTTTCTCTCTGTGTGTCTCTGTCAAAAGAACATTTCAGTATTGCCAAAGCGTGAGTAAAAGGGGGTGTGGGACAATGATTACACGAATACTAGGGGGTACGGTATAATGGTTATACAGTACATTACTTTTGTCTCTCTCTCTCTCTCTCTCTCTCTGTGTCTGTCTCTCTCTCTCTGTGTCTCTCTCTCCCTATGTCCCTCTCTCTGTCTCTCTCTCATTCTCTGTCTCTCTCTCTCTGTGTCTCTCTCTCATTCTCTGTCTCTCTCTCATTCTCTGTCTCTCATTCTCTGTCTCTCATTCTCTGTCTCTCTCTCATTCTCTGTTTCTCTCTCATTCTCTGTCTCTCTCTCTCATCCCTGTATGATAGGTATGTTCCAACTCTATTTTTTGCTCTTCTTTTCCGTTTGAGAGGAGGGAGTCCCTCACCTCTTCAGCCACACACCAGGAACGCTGGATTGCTTTCAGACGCTCGGAGAGGCGGATACAGTTGTGGATTGCAGGCACTGATTTATCTGGTAAGTACCGCAAACATGCTTGAACAAGGGCCGTAGACATTTTATTTGATGGTTTAGATTATCATTGTCTGTGGTTGTTAGTTATTGGTATTAGAGTTTTTTGATTTTGTTACGAATCAAATACATTTTGAAGTAGTAATCCCCTCCGAACTGGGCATTCCTGGCCAATAATGCCCTGGCTGTAAGAGTTGAAGGGCCCAAGCAAAGCCCCCACCTCTATACACACTAACACTGCAGGGGCATCAGAGTGTCTTGTTGTCATGGCAACGGGGGGTGTCACGTGATGTGATTTGTTTAATAAATTATTTTTTAAGGTGTCCCGGTTTTTCATTTTCGAAATCTGGTCACCTTATTGATCAAGCAGAAAAAGTGAAGAAACAATTGTAGTTTTGCTAATGGACGTCATTTTGGCATATCATTAGCTTTGAGGATACCCATTAATATGAAGAAAAATAACATCGATTCCCAATGTAGCCCCCCTTCCCTGGGCCAATCGCAGATCGGGCCCCCCTCCTCTGTACTAGGGTCTGGCTACGTGTCTGAGTGTGGTGCATACCTGCTGGCATCAGGGGGGCCTGAGTCTCCCGCGATGGTATGGGGGATGACAGGATCAGGTTTCTGGGGTGAAATTTCTCTTCAGAAGGACTTGGAGAGACTGGAAACGTGGGCAGGTAAATGGCAAATGAGGTTTAATACAGATAAATATAAGGTTATGCATTTGGGATATGGAAAATAGCTGAAGCGCTCAAATGCAGGTATATCTCAAAATGATAATAAGCCAGACCACTGTACCAGGGTACTAACAATTGATATAGTACCTATTGTGTCATATAATGGGTACTATCCTCCTGAAGACAGGTGGTGTGTGGTGCAACCCACTCACCATATGTCTCATTGGCAGGTTCCCCTGAAAAATATGCAAATACTCACATCCTGGTAGGGCAGGCAGGCAGGCTGTGCAGCTACTCAATGCAATACAGGGAAAAGGGAGACCAAAAAGCGCACCAGCACAAACGGAGCAGGAAGAAACCAGAACAAAAAAATGATTAAAAGGGCACTTTAATGTGGCAAAAGACCCATCCAATGCATTTCGAACGTCGCAGCGTCCTTGAAAAAGACGTTCGAAATGCATTGGATGGGTCTTTTGCCACATTAAAGTGCCCTTTTAATCATTTTTTTGTTCTGGTTTCTTCCTGCTCCGTTTGTGCTGGTATGCATTTGGGATGCAAGAATAAAAAGGCGACTTACAAATTAAATGGAGATATATTGGGGGAATCCTTGATGGAGAAGGATTTAGGGGTGCTTGTAGACAGCAGGCTTAGCAATAGTGCCCAATGTCATGCAGTAGCTGCAAAGGCAAACAAGATCTTATCTTGCATCAAACGGGCAATGGATGGAAGGGAAGTAGACATAATTATGCCCCTTTACAAAGCATTAGTAAGACCACACCTTGAATATGGAGTACAATTTTGGGCACCAATCCTAAGAAAAGACATTATGGAACTAGAGAGAGTGCAGAGAAGAGCCTCCAAATTAATAAAGGGGATGGACATTCTAACTTATGAGGAGAGGCTAGCTATATTGGATTTATTTACATTAGAAAAGAGGCGTCTAAGAGGGGATATGATAACTATATACAAATATATTCAGGGACAATACAAGGAGCTTTCAAAAGAACTATTCATCCCACGGGCAGTACAAAGGACTCGGGGCCATCCCTTAAGGTTGGAGGAAAGGAAATTTCACCAGCAACAAAGGAAAGGGTTCTTTACAGTAAGGGCAGTTAAAATGTGGAACTCATTACCCATGGAGACTGTGATGGCAGATACAATAGATTTGTTCAAAAAAAGGTTGGACATCTTTTTAGATGGGACAGGTATACAGGGATATACCAAATAAGTATATATGGGAAGGATGTTGATCCAGGGATTAATCCGATTGCCAATTCTTGGAGTCAGGAAGGAATTAATTTTTCCCCTTAATGGGGTTTTTTGTTTGCCTTCCTCTGGATCAATAAGTAAGTATAGATATAGAATTAAGTATCTGTTGTCTGAATTTAGCATAGGTTGAACTTGATGGACGTACGTCTTTTTTCAACCTCATCTATTATGTAACTATGTATGTAATGGTGCAGCGCCTCCATCTCTGAGCCCCAGGAATACGGGTGGAATCCTTCCAGAGAGTCCCCCCCTCCCCCTCAGGGATGAGAGATTCCAGTCTCACACTGTATATCTTTAAAAGCAGCCGCAGCTCTTTATTCACAGCAGCAGAATAGCAGCAACAAGACTGTCAATCAGGTACAGGGTGTCTTCCTCCACACAGGACTGCTCTCCCTCAGGATGGTCTCTGTGTCCCTGCCACCACCCCAGGTCAAGGGCACCCAGGGTGGGGCTAGGTCTTCCCTCGCCCCCTAAACAGGGTGAGAGGAATTGGTCCACCTCCCTAACTAAGGTTGCATCAGCTCTACTCAGAGGCTGATGGCTCCCCTTCTCCAACGGCCAATTGATATAGGCTCTCTCTGTCACCCTGGGCCAGCCAGGTGACAGACTCAGCAGACTCTAACTCTGGACTGAACTCTTAACTCTGACACACACTTCTACTAAATAGGAAGTGCACTGCTCTTTATGATATTGGCAGGCACTGCCCCTGTGTCTCTGCCTACCACACAGGGTCAGGTACCAATTTCAGGAATGTCCCGTTATTAGCGTAAACACAACAGAGTTCCATGGATCTAGCATTAAGACTGTAAGCTCTCCAGGCCAGGGATTTCCTTTCCTATTGTCTGATTTTGTTTGTTGCACTTATTGTACTATAATTCTCTGTACTGTATTGCCTCTCTTATAAAGCGCTATATAAATAAATATTTACATACATAATATATCTTAATGCATCTTAAGACACCTTAGAGTTCCCTCTATAAGACACTTTATGGTCCACTCAAGTGAATAGTCTGTAAGTAGGGTGACAGTCCCGTTTTTTTCTGCCCAGTCCCGATTTTAGCTCCGTCCCGGTTGTGTCCCGGTTTTTGTCCCTGGTCCCGGTATTGCGGGGCAGCGGCGGTGAGGAGAATGCGGCGGCCGGTAAGTATTTTCTATGTGTGTGTGTGAATGCTGCCGGGGTGACTGAATGAAGGAGAATGCCGGGGGCGGGACTTAGAATGCCGGCCGGCCCGCAGGGGATTGGTTGCAGGCAGGTCAGAGGAAGCCGGGGGCGGGACTTCCGCTTTGTGCAGAGCACACGTGTCTTCCCGCTCCCGGCTCCTCTGTTCGCGATGAGTGTCCCCTTTCTGTCCCGGGTCCCAGCCAGGGGGGGTAATAGGAGGTGGTAGCGGGGGTGCGCCTACCTTTGTACCACCTTGTACCTTTGCCCCCCCGGCGGTCCCACCATTGCCCCCCCGGCGCTCCCACCATTGCCCCATCGGCACTCCCACCTTTGCCCCCCGGCGCTCCCAACTTTGCCCCCCCCGGCGCTCACAGCTTTGCCCCCGGGCGCTCCCACCTTTGCCCCTCCGGCGCTCACAGCTTTGTCCCCCTGGCGCTCGCAGCTTTGCCCCCCCGGCGCTCCCACCTTTGACCCCCCTGGCGCTCACAGCTTTGTCCCCCGTCGCTCACAGCTTTGCCCCCCGGCGCTCACTTCCCCCCGTGCCCTTGGTGTGGGAGATGGGCTCGGGGGCGGGCAGTGGTTGCTGCGCGGTCGCAGGCGGTGCAGGGGGAGGCGGGGTGTATCTCTGTGTGTGTATCATTGTGTGTGTGTGTGTATCAGTGTGTGTGTATCAGTGTGTGTGTGTGTGTGTGTGTGTGTGTGTGTGTGTGTGTGTGTGTGTGTGTGTGTGTGTGTGTGTGTGTGTATCAGTGTGTGTGTGTGTTTCAGTGTGTGTGTTTCAGTGTGTGTGTGTATCAGTGTGTGTGTGTGTGTGTGTGTGTGTGTGTGTGTGTGTGTGTGTGTGTGTGTGTGTGTGTGTGTGTGTGTGTGTGTGTGTGTGTGTGTGTGAATCAGTGTGTGTGTGTGGGTGTGTGTGTATTAGTGGGTGTGTGTGTGTGTGTGTATCAGTGTGTGTGTGTGTGTGTGTGTGTATCAGTATGTGTATGTGTGTGTATCAGTGTGTCTGTGTGTGTGTGTGTGTATCTGTGTGTGTGTGTGTGTGTGTGTGTGTGTGTGTGTGTGTGTGTGTGTGTGTGTGTGTGTATCAGTGTGTGTGTGTGTGTGTGTGTGTATGTGTATCAGTGTGTGTGTATGTGTATCTGTGTGTGTGTGTATGTGTGTGTGTGTATCTGTGTGTATCTGTGTGTGTGTGTGTGTGTGTGTGTGTGTGTGTGTGTGTGTGTATCTGTGTGTGTGTGTGTGTGTGTGTATCAGTGTGTGTGTGTATCAGTGTATGTGTGTATCAGTGTATGTGTGTATCAGTGTGTGTGTGTGTGTGTGTGTGTGTGTGTGTATCAGTGTGTGTGTGTGTGTGTGTGTGTGTTTCAGTATGTGTGTGTGTTTCAGTGTGTGTGTGTGTGTGTGTGTGTATTAGTGGGTGGGTGGGTGTGTGTGTGTGTATCAGTGTGTCTGTATCTGTGTGTGTGTATCAGTGTGGCTTTTTTGGCGATAAGCTGGTGATAAGTGGCTTATCGCTGCTTACTGCATGAGGCCCTTAGGGAGGATTTGTTCCTTTAAAGTACACCTAGTTTGGCATAGGATTTGGATGTCAGGGTATCAATGTGCAACCCAAATGTTAAATGGGAGTTGATTGCCCAGATATTTCAAACAAGTAACAGGGGCTAGGATGGTTTTAGAGCTGGTTTTTATCTGAAGCTCTGTCATTGGTAGCTTTAGCAATTTAGCTCTGGTCCCAAATACCATTGTTACAGTCTTGTCAGTGTTTAAAATCAGTTTGTTTTGGGAAATCCAGTTTCAAGTCTCAAAAATCAGATTGAAGTATGTGTTCAAGGTCAGAGAGGCGAGGGCTGCGTGCATATAGGATAAGATCTAAGGCCTCTCACAATAACCCGTTAGGAATATTAATTCCTCATCTATCCGACATAAGTATAAAATATAGTCTACCAAGACCCCTAATACAGAGTTACCCACCCTATACGGGAGCAGCTGCCAGACGAGTATAGTAAATGTATCTTATTTCTTTTGCCACTGGAGGGCAGCGTGGAGTTACATGGAGGGGCGCCCGTAAGGACGACGTGCCAGTTAGGCGGAAGGAGAAGCGCACACACTTTTATGTGAAACGGATATATTTGGGGAGGGATTTAGGAGTCTGAGTAAGAAAATTAACCATTTAAATATGGACAGATTTAATCCCACTTTTGGAAATTAGGGATGTTGCCTAAAAGTTTGAGAATGCATAAAGTGCCACCCATGGGCTTTAATGAAGCAGCATTTGTGGGCTAAAGGGAACAGCATTCTGTATAAAGGTATTTTGGACTCGATATAAATAATTGATGCCAAAAACTAATATTAAGTAAATTGAGAATGGAAAAATCTTCAACACAAACGTACAGAATGTGATATTCTGAGAGATCTTACAGATGTTATCAAATCCCACAATGAATACTGTATATAGAAAATGTCTGTATAGAACGAGTCAAACAAGAATATGCCAATAAAACGTTTAATTTGGAGATACAGGGGCCACAATTCTGGTCATTTAGCTGAAAGAAGAGAAGCCGGTCAGCCGGTAGAGCAGGTCAGCCGGTCAGCCAGTAGAGCAGGTCAGCAGGTCAGCCAGAAGAGCAGGTCAGCCGGTCAGCCGGTAGAGCAGGTCAGCCGGTCAGCTCTGAGATCAGCATTACTTATATCCCCTAAACGTTGTCCCCTGCATGTAATGCTGCAGAACAGCCTACACTGCATATACTGTACATGAGATACTTAACCCTTTCTTTTCGCTCGACTAATCTGAATGATATGCTAATTGGTTTGTAATTAGAGAGATATTTGTAGCAGAATCCCATGTATGTTATTTTTACCTTTTTAGATACCGTTTTGTGTAATAAAAGATATGAGATCAGAGGGGCTTCCTGTTTGCACTCGTGTTTTGGCAGAAGTGTATATGTGACCCTATAAATCTCCCTCACACCCGGGCTTGGCAGCGTGACACTAGTGCAGCGTCCTGGGGAAGAATCACTGAGCTGTTAGCAATAGATACAACGGATAGAAAAGACACTACACATAGGTTTGATTAAAGAGAGTATTTTATTGAAATAATGAATCTCTTTGCTGGGAGGGGCCTGCAGCACATTGCAGAGCAATATAGTAACACGCAGAGCAATGCATTGCAGGCCCCTCCGGCAGCAAAGGGGTGAAGACCAATGCAGGGTGTATAAAGATCTCACTGATAATTCATGCACAAAGGGCAGTTTGTTGCTGTGATCCAGAGGAAGGCGAAACATAACCCCTGCTGTGCAATGGGGGAAAAAAATTCCTTCCTGACCCCATTAAATGGCGATCGGATGGTCCCTGGATCACTGCGCAGTGAAATCAGATGGAGCAGCACAGATCAGCGTTGTTATACACAGGGGCACACTCAGTATATAGAGATGCGGGTGACGGGGCCCTTGTGCCCCTGTGTATAACTCACCTGCTCCCCCATCCCCCTGCATATCTATCCCATTCACCCCTTTTCCTCCCGCATACCTTGCAGGGCCGGCCGGCCATTAGGCGGTCGCCTAGCGCGCAGAGGTCCTAGGGGCGCATTAATAATCATTATTATTTTTTCCTCTTATTTTATTTATTTATCTTTTTTTTTAAATTATTATTCTTTTTTTTATCCAGTATTTTGGCGCCCTTTTATTTTTATTTTGCGTCGCGCTGGGGTGCGGTCGCACCCCCTGCAGCCCCGATATCTACGCCACTGTTTATTTTATTATTTTATTTATCTTATTATTTTTTATACAACTGGGGCACAAATTTTAAGTTTTGCCTCGGGTGCATGAAACCCGTGCTCTGGCCCTGCTCCTTGTTCTCTCTCACCCTCTCACGCCCAATATCCCTATCTCCCTCTAGTACCTGCCCCTCCCGCAGCCTTCCTGATCTTATCTGCCTCTCCTGCGGTCAAACCAACTTCTCAGGGCCCCTAGAATACCCCTGTATCTACGCCCTGGCTCCTCTGCTACCTGCTCCTGGCTTCTTCTCCGCCTAAAAAAGGTGAAGCAGCAGATCTGTCCGCACCTCTCGTATTCTCCTACCTGCTCCCGGGGTCTTCTCCTCCGCCTAAAAAAGGTGAAGCAGCAGATCCGGCCACACCTGTCGTATGCTCCTTGGTCATCGTACACCACGTCTGCGTCATCGGCCGCCTTGTAGCCCACCTCATTGTTCCACTTGATGCCCGCTTTGTCGTATGCCTCGTCGTCCGCCTCGTAGCCCGCCTCGTCGTCTGGTGGCACAAAGGGCACCACCTTCGTGCGTGTCCTGATCTGCAGGAGACATGAAGTGTTTGTAACCAGGGACAGTGATACTCTGTATCGCAAGAGCTCCTGTGCAACTTATACCCCATCCCCAATACCACGTTATACCGCCCTCCACAGGGCCTAATACCCGTTATACCCACCTCCCCAGGCCCAATACCCAGTTATACAACCCTCCCAAGGCCCAGTACCCTGTTATACGCCCCTCCCCAGGCCCAGTACTCGTTATACCCACCTCACCAGGCCCAGTACCCGTTATACCCACCTCACCAGGCCCAGTACCCATTATATACCCCTCCCCAGAAGGTCATGTTTCTATTTATCAAAAATACATTGAGTTACCTCTGGTTTTCAGGCATGTCCTGGGGGAGTTATCACAAAGACACAGAAACGTCGCTGAGTTTGGGTTAGTAACTCCCTTAACTTCTCAGCAGTTGAATTCCCCATTAGGCGCTTAGCACGTTAAAAACAAGCGTTGCTATTTCTCTGCATGTAGTTGCAGGTAATTGGAAGAGTTACACAGTGACGGCTATTTCATCACTCACCTTCTTCCCCCGAAACGGTCTTTTCTGTCTTATTTCCGGCTTCACATCGGATATCCATATCCATTCTTGGCCTCTGATCTGTATGCAAGGCAATGCTTTAAGACAGGGTTGCACAACCTTTTCCCCCTGCTCCCCCCTCCACCTTCCCCACCTTGTCTCCGACGTTCTTATGTAACGACATCATGTGATATCACGTTGCTATGGCAATGCCACATCATGTGACGCCACGTTGCTGTCGCCAGAAGCCGCCGGAGACAAGGAAAGGGAATTTACAGAGGCCTTGCGCGCGATCTCCGGCATTTAATTTAAATGCTGTGGGGAAGAGCGAGGGGCCTCTGTAAGCGCCGAGCCCCTCCTCCCAAGAAAATGTCGTGCCCCTCGATTTGCGCACCCCTGCTTTAAGAGATATTCTGGGACCCTCCAACTCCTCCATCGGACCCTTCCTCATATTGACTGACCTTGCAGTGCTCTGCACTGACTTGCACTGACCTGCTATGGTGCCTCTCAAAATACCATGCTAACTCATTCTGAACATACATGTGTCCTTTTTACATGTTACTCAGCTTGTATGGGCCACAGACAGCTTTCCTGGGGTCCAGGACTAGTTTCCACCGGGGACACTCACCCATGGGTCGGCGACTTCGCGAGAACCCACCCCCCCCAACCTGTTTTCTCTTGCACTGCCATAGACAACAACATTTCGGCCTGCTGGTCTTTCTCAGGTAAAGTGGCTAAACCCACTAAATCCAGCAAAGAAAGGCCAGCAGCCGAAACATTGTAGTCTGTGGCACAATAAATTATCTTTTTTTATTCAAATCCGTGTGCCCTTTCCCATCAATCATATTGTATCCATTGGACGAAATGCCGGTCTTCCCTGAGACTAAGGGGCACCGGTAAAAGTATCACTTCTTATTGGGTTTTTTTGGTGTGCAGTAAATCCCCATCATTTTTGCGTTCTCTTGCTCTGCCCCAATCTGACACACCACCTTGCTCTCTCACCCCCCTCTTAGACTCCCCCGTCACCCTTTCCTTCCTCAAAGGTTGTCCATTAATCAGATTTTACCCAAATTGTCTCCATCTCCCTTGGAAATGTTCTGTCTTTAAGATGTGCGGCTCCTCTTGATCCGAACTTTCTTCGCTGACCCCTTTAGGTTTCGGCTCCGAGGGTCTAAAAAATAAGCGACTCCGAAAAGATGTGAAATATGCGCACGGGTCCTAATGGGGCACTGAGCGGGAGACTTAAATACTAGTAAATATAATCTACTGTGCTAACAAATATAATCTATTAACTAAGAAATATAACTTATTAAACTAAGAAATATAATTTATTAAACTAACAAATATAACTTATTAAACTAAGAAATATAACTTATTAAACTAAGAAATATATTTTATTAAACTAAGAAATATAACTTATTAAACTAAGAAATATAACTTATTAAACTAAGAAATATAATTTATTAAACTAAGAAATATAACTTATTAAACTAAGAAATATAACTTATTAAACTTAGAAATATAATCTATTAAACTAAATAAATATCTATTAAACTAAATAAATATCTATTCAACTAAATAAATATAATCTATTTAAAAACAATACAATAAAAAGCTGGAGAAATGATATGTCAACCAAGCCACAGATGTGATGCCAATCAGCGTTGAACTCCTTGCAGATCCACCGTCAGCTGGTTGTGGCAGAAAGTGGTGACATACAGTAGAACAGAGTGGTTGAGCTGTAACGACGGCAGTCAGGTCAGAAATCAACACAATATTTTTTGAAATTTAGAATGAGAATGTTCTGTATGTCACATTCTGGGCTCAGACTCTGAGCCCTGTCACATGTTAGCAGCTTGTGATAATAGAAAGTATCCATATACTGGGATGTGATAAGAAACATGAAGGTCATTTTATAATGGGTCCCATAACCTGCTTTATATGAAGTATCATTTTACACTAATTAGTAGAGATGTTACATTTTGAAAAATAGCACTTCTGGCGACATTGTTCATTTTTTCTACAAATGATAAATGAAAAAGTTGGATAAAACGTTATATGTGTGTGTGCGCGCGCAATATATATATATAGAGGTATCAGTACCGTGTTAGCCGAGCTTCAATAATCAAAAAATAAATAGATGATACCGTTCTGTGGCTAACGAAATGCTTTTATTTGTGCGAACTTTCGAGATACACTGATCTCTTCTTCCGGCGATGTTACAATGAATGAAGCAAGCAAAAGGTATACTTAAAAACAGTGTCTCTTGGAATGTTATCTGTGCTGGTCCTTACCCCGGTGTGGATGTGTTTTATGCCTAGAGACAGCTGTGTGTGCATAGATATAGCACAGTATGTTAAATTACGCCGCGGGGTCATGTGACGTCACCCTCGACGCCGCATCAAGGTAAGGGGGGGGGGGGCGCGAGCACCGGCAGGGGGGCGAGCTGCAAAAGTTTGTGCTCCCCTGGTATAACCAATAAATAATATAGCTGATATAGCAATTTGGTTGTGGCTAGAGAGAGATTATAATGGCAGTGAGAATTAGTGGTCAGAATTAATAACAGTGCAATTACTAAAAAGTAGCTGTAATAAAATAATAATAAACACTATGCCTAAACACAATAAAAGTCCAGAAACCTAGCTCTAATAGCTATGTTATAACTCAATCATAAAAGGATCCAATTCGGGCGTCCTCTGGAGCCCTGGCAGCTCTCTTCAGGGAAACAACCACCTCCTCGATAGATATCTAAACAAAAAAAAGAAGAGAAAGCGCCCGCTCCATGTGTAAATTCGGTTTAACAATTTCATTTCCTGGACAAGATAAAAATAGCAAACTCACAAACATCCGTTTGGTAAAAGCATTGTGTGAGACAGGCTCGGGCTCCGTGGTAATCCGGTGGTCACTCCGCAGCTCCAGACTTTGGACGATGACCGGGAAACTCGATAGGCTGCGCCCCTCGCAGTGTGGTCCTCCAGCAATCTGTGGTATGTTGTGGTTCCACTGTAATTCCGGTGTCTCGTCTTGGTCGCGTACCAACTTCCCTTCCGGCGTCAGGACGTATAGTGTGGCAATAGCAACAAGAAGAAAGTACTGAGGTGGGGTTGGATCCTCCTCGGTTATTTCTTGTTTTATTAATAAATAATTTACTATATTTTAATCTCTGGTGCGCATTGTGTGCATTTTTCTTCTTGTCTGCACAGTGCTTCAGATGCTGCATCTGAAAAAATGCCGGTGGATCGGGATGTGAGGTAGGGAAGTGACGTCCGCGCCGGAACGTTATTGCCACGCCTCCAAATATTTATTGCCACGCCCCCAATCGCACCCGCTGCATACCCTACAAAGCCATAAAAAAGCTCAGGCTTCAGCAAGTGTATTGCAGCGTGTGTGTTTTCCCTCCGTCTGAAATACTATAGACGCAGCCTTATCGACGCTTACTAAATAGGCCCGTGTCTCTCTCTCTCTCTCTCTCTCTCTGTGTCTCTGTCTCTCTCTGTGTGTCTCTGTCTCTCTCTGTGTGTCTCTCTCTCTGTGTCTCTGTCTCTCTCTGTGTGTCTCTGTTTCTCTCTGTGTGTCTCTGTCAAAAGAACATTTCAGTATTGCCAAAGCGTGAGTAAAAGGGGGTGTGGGACAATGATTACACGAATACTAGGGGGTACGGTATAATGGTTATACAGTACATTACTTTTGTCTCTCTCTCTCTCTGTGTCTATCTCTCTCTCTCTGTGTCTCTCTCTCCCTATGTCCCTCTCTCTGTCTCTCTCTCTCTCTGTGTCTCTCTCTCATTCTCTGTCTCTCTCTCATTCTCTGTCTCTCATTCTCTGTCTCTCTCTCATTCTCTGTCTCTCTCTCATTCTCTGTCTCTCTCTCTCATCCCTGTATGATAGGTATGTTCCAACTCTATTTTTTGCTCTTCTTTTCCGTTTGAGAGGAGGGAGTCCCTCACCTCTTCAGCCACACACCAGGAACGCTGGATTGCTTTCAGACGCTCGGAGAGGCGGATACAGTTGTGGATTGCAGGCACTGATTTATCTGGTAAGTACCGCAAACATGCTTAAACAAGGGCCGTAGACATTTTATTTGATGGTTTAGATTATCATTGTCTGTGGTTGTTAGTTATTGGTATTAGAGTTTTTTGATGTTGTTACGAATCAAATACATTTTGAAGTAGTAATCCCCTCCGAACTGGGCATTCCTGGCCAATAATGCCCTGGCTGTAAGAGTTGAAGGGCCCAAGCAAAGCCCCCACCTCTATACACACTAACACTGCAGGGGCATCAGAGTGTCTTGTTGTCATGGCAACGGGGGTGTCACGTGATGTGATTTGTTTAATAAATTATTTTTTAAGGTGTCCCGGTTTTTCATTTTCGAAATCTGGTCACCCTATTGATCAAGCAGAAAAAGTGAAGAAACAATTGTAGTTTTGCTAATGGACGTCATTTTGGCATATCATTAGCTTTGAGGATACCCATTAATATGAAGAAAAATAACATCGATTCCCAATGTAGCCCCCCTTCCCTGGGCCAATCGCAGATCGGGCCCCCCTCCTCTGTACTAGGGTCTGGCTACGTGTCTGAGTGTGGTGCATACCTGCTGGCAACAGGGGGGCCTGAGTCTCCCGCGATGGTATGGGGGATGACAGGATCAGGTTTCTGGGGTGAATGCCTCCGTCTCATCAGAGCAGGATGAAATTTCGCTTCAGAAGGACTTGGAGAGACTGGAAACGTGGGCAGGTAAATGGCAAATGAGGTTTAATACAGATAAATGTAAGGTTATGCATTTGGGATGCAAGAATAAAAAGGCGACTTACAAATTAAATGGAGATATATTGGGGGAATCCTTGATGGAGAAGGATTTAGGGGTGCTTGTAGACAGCAGGCTTAGCAATAGTGCCCAATGTCATGCAGTAGCTGCAACGGCAAACAAGATCTTATCTTGCATCAAACGGGCAATGGATGGAAGGGAAGTAGACATAATAATGCCCCTTTACAAAGCATTAGTAAGACCACACCTTGAATATGGAGTACAATTTTGGGCACCAATCCTAAGAAAAGACATTATGGAACTAGAGAGAGTGCAGAGAAGAGCCACCAAATTAATAAAGGGGATGGACATTCTAACTTATGAGGAGAGGCTAGCTATATTGGATTTATTTACATTAGAAAAGAGGCGTCTAAGAGGGGATATGATAGCTATATACAAATATATTCAGGGACAATACAAGGAGCTTTCAAAAGAACTATTCATCCCACGGGCAGTACAAAGGACTCTGGGCCATCCCTTAAGGTTGGAGGAAAGGAAATTTCACCAGCAACAAAGGAAAGGGTTCTTTACAGTAAGGGCAGTTAAAATGTGGAACTCATTACCCATGGAGACTGTGATGGCAGATACAATAGATTTGTTCAAAAAAAGGTTGGACATCTTTTTAGATGGGACAGGTATACAGGGATATACCAAATAAGTATATATGGGAAGGATGTTGATCCAGGGATTAATCCGATTGCCAATTCTTGGAGTCAGGAAGGAATTAATTTTTCCCCTTAATGGGGTTTTTTGTTTGCCTTCCTCTGGATCAATAAGTAAGTATAGATATAGTATTAAGTATCTGTTGTCTGAATTTAGCATAGGTTGAACTTGATGGACGTACGTCTTTTTTCAACCTCATCTATTATGTAACTATGTAACTATGTATGTAATGGTGCAGCGCCTCCATCTCTGAGCCCCAGGAATACGGGTGGAATCCTTCCAAAGAGTCCCCCCCCCCCCCTCGGGGATGAGAGATTCCAGTCTCACACTGTATATCTTTAAAAGCAGCCGCAGCTCTTTATTCACAGCAGTAGAATAGCAGCAACAAGACTATCAATCAGGTACAGGGTGTCTTCCTCCACACAGGACTGCTCTCCCTCAGGATGGTCTCTGTGTCCCTGCCACCACCCCAGGTCAAGGGCACCCAGGGTGGGGCTAGCTCTTCCCTCGCCCCCTAAACAGGGTGAGAGGAATTGGTCCACCTCCCTAACTAAGGTTGCATCAGCTCTACTCAGAGGCTGATGGCTCCCCTTCTCCAACGGCCAATTGATATAGGCTCTCTCTGTCACCCTGGGCCAGCCAGGTGACAGACTCAGCAGACTCTAACTCTGGACTGAACTCTTAACTCTGACACACACTTCTACTAAATAGGAAGTGCACTGCTCTTTATGATATTGGCAGGCACTGCCCCTGTGTCTCTGCCTACCACACAGGGTCAGGTACCAATTTCAGGAATGTCCCGTTATTAGCGTAAACACAACAGAGTTATATGGATCTAGCATTAAGACTGTAAGCTCTCCAGGCCAGGGATTTCCTTTCCTATTGTCTGATTTTGTTTGTTGCACTTATTGTACTATAATTCTCTGTACTGTATTGCCTCTCTTATAAAGCGCTATATAAATAAATATTTACATACATAATATATCTTAATGCATCTTAAGACACCTTAGAGTTCCCTCTATAAGACACTTTATGGTC
>NW_027456944.1:230000-231807 GCF_040206685.1 Ascaphus truei
ATAACCCCTGCTGTGCAATGGGGGAAAAAAATTCCTTCCTGACCCCATTAAATGGCGATCGGATGGTCCCTGGATCACTGCGCAGTGAGATCAGATGGAGCAGCACAGATCAGCGTTGTTATACACAGGGGCACACTCAGTATATAGAGATGCAGGTGATGGGGCCCTTGTGCCCCTGTGTATAACTCACCTGCTCCCCCATCCCCCTGCATATCTATCCCATTCACCCCTTTTCCTCCCGCATACCTCGCAGGGCCGGCCGGCCATTAGGCGGTCGCCTAGCGCGCAGAGGTCCTAGGGGCGCATTAATAATCATTATTATTTTTTCCTCTTATTATTTTAATTATTTATCTTTTTTTTTAAATTATTATTCTTTTTTTTATCCAGTATTTTGGCGCCCTTTTATTTTTATTTTGCGTCGCGCTGGGTTGCGGTCGCACCCCCTGCAGCCCCGATATCTACGCCACTGTTTATTTTATTATTTTATTTATCTTATTATTTTTTATACAACTGGGGCACAAATTTTAAGTTTTGCCTCGGGCGCATGAAACCCGTGCTCTGGCCCTGCTCCTTGTTCTCTCTCACCCTCTCACGCCCAATATCCCTATCTCCCTCTAGTACCTGCCCCTCCCTCAGCCTTCCTGATCTTATCTGCCTCTCCTGCGGTCAAACCAACTTCTCAGGGCCCCTAGAATACCCCTGTATCTACGCCCTGGCTCCTCTGCTACCTGCTCCTGGCTTCTTCTCCGCCTAAAAAAGGTGAAGCAGCAGATCTGTCCGCACCTCTCGTATTCTCCTACCTGCTCCCGGGGTCTTCTCCTCCGCCTAAAAAAGGTGAAGCAGCAGATCCGGCCACACCTGTCGTATGCTCCTTGGTCATCGTACACCACGTCTGCGTCATCGGCCGCCTTGTAGCCCACCTCATTGTTCCACTTGACGCCCGCTTTGTCATATGCCTCGTCGTCCGCCTCGTAGCCCGCCTCGTCGTCTGGTGGCACAAAGGGCACCACCTTCGTGCGTGTCCTGATCTGCAGGAGACATGAAGTGTTTGTAACCAGGGACAGTGATACTCTGTATCGCAAGAGCTCCTGTGCCACTTATACCCCATCCCCAATACCACGTTATACCGCCCTCCACAGGGCAAATACCCGTTATACCCACCTCCCCAGGCCCAGTACCCAGTTATACAACCCTCCCAAGGCCCAGTACCCTGTTATACGCCCCTCCCCAGGCCCAGTACTCGTTATACCCACCTCACCAGGCCCAGTACCCGTTATACCCACCTCACCAGGCCCAGTACCCATTATATACCCCTCCCCAGAAGGTCATGTTTCTATTTATCAAAAATACATTGAGTTACCTCTGGTTTTCAGGCATGTCCTGAGGGAGTTATCACAGAGACACAGAAACGTCGCTGAGTTTGGGTTAGTAACTCCCTTAACTTCTCAGCAGTTGAATTCCCCATTAGGCGCTTAGCACGTTAAAAACAAGCGTTGCTATTTCTCTGCATGAAGTTGCAGGTAATTGGAAGAGAATATGTATCGATGGGCGCCAAAACAATAAATGTCAAATATAAAGGATATAAAACCAGGTCTGTTTGGACGATCAGGAATGACTCCTCGTGGTGTGCTTTGAAAAAAAGAAAGCACAATACATAGCGTGATACTGTTACATAAAAGACAAACAACATAAAGACAACATACAGCTGAGATATCACTTAGGAACTAATAAAGTTTAAAACATTTAATAGCAAGTTAATAAGTATACATAAACATAAAAACAATAGGACACAGTTGATTGAATATGC